>NC_048580.1:21625093-21817593 GCF_013265735.2 Oncorhynchus mykiss
CCCTCACTAACTTTAAACATCAGCTATCTGAGCAGCTAACCGATCGCTGCAGCTGTACATAGTCCATCTGTAAATAGCCCACCCAATCTACCTACCTCATCCCCATATTGTTTTTATTTACTTTGCTGCTCTTTTGCACACCAGTATCACTACTTACACACAGTCATCCATCACACCAGTATCACTACTTACACACCATCGTCTGCGCATCATCATCTGCTCATATATCACTCCAGTGTTAATCTGATAAATTGTAATTACTTTGCCTCTATGGCCTATTTATTGCCATACCTCCTCATTCCATTTGCGGACACTGTATATAGACTTTCCTTTGTTTCTATTGTGTTATTGACTGTACTCTTGTTTATTCCATGTGCAACTCTGTGTTGTTGTTTCTGTCGCACTGCTTTGCTTTATCTTGGCCAGGTCGCAGTTGTAAATGAGAACTTGTTCTCAACTAGCTTACCTGGTTAAATAAAGGTGAAATAAAATAAAGTAAAATAAATAACATTTCATTGTATTTATTAACCAAATTAGTTTTCAGTTTCACTATTCAGCTAGTCGGCCTGCATGCAATTGTGTGCACACATAACATGTAGGCTTTAGCAAACTAAGTGAATGATTCACAGGCACAATAAATGTATATAGCGTCATCATACACAAGAGATACAAAGGAGAGCAACGCCATAATGCATTATGCTTATGCATATAAGCAACACTAAAAGCATCCATTTGAGCATTATAGGATGCGAATGTGGCAAATGCTTGACTAGAGGCTATTCATTTGATACTTTTTAAACCTTCCAATAAGTTCTAGAATTGTCCGGTTGTTCAAGCTCTTCTCGCTCCAGTAGGCCCTGAAAATAGAGGAAGTGGGAGTTGCAGTATGAAGGTGGTTTGTTGGGACAGGCCTGGACCTGCTCTGGCTTCTGGGATGAAAAGGGGTTGGGGCCACTGCCCTTGATATGCATTTCCAACTCCGACAGAATTTGCAGGGAAAAGTTCAGTTCCATCTCACTGTGGATAGACAGAAAAACACATATGATATCTTAACCCTATTTAAGTCAACAACAATCCTAGCTTTGGGCAAAGCCTTGCCAGTTGATCTGTACAGGTACAACCCTGTAACTTATCAGTTCCTGGTCAGGTAAACGCCCTCCCCCCCGAACGCCACTTCTGAACACCACTGTCTTAAAGCATAGAGGTGAGGTGACTTACTTGAACATGGTGAAGAATGAGGGGATGTTGAAGTCTCTGAGGAGGAGGAGGCTGGGCAGCCAGCCTTCTCCCAGACCCTGTGTGGCATGAAACCCTTGGACACAAAGAGAAAGACACACATGAATGAATTTCCTTAAGTAAGGACAATACATTGAATGAGTCTCAACTTGAATCTGAAAAAAAGAGAATACAATCTACTCATGTTGTGCGTACACTGTTCACCACACAGAGAGCGTCCATATCTCATTCAAAATATGGATATAGAGAGGGCACATTAAAGAAGCTACGGTATTGCATACAGGAATGTCAGCAACAATCGAGTGCATGTTCAGAAAAGGTGTCCCGAGGGAGCTTATTACAGGGACAGTGTAAAGCCTCTAATGTTGACTCATCTAGGGTATCAAATGAAACACGATCTTATGCTCCGCCGTGTCTCGTGAGAGAACACACACCTAGAGGATTTGTGGGTGAATAATGCATGTTATGAAATGTACACCCAAGGTTACAATTTAAATGGCGCTAAAACATTTAACGCGGACTAAGCCGTGTTTATCCCTCTAGGAGATGAGGTGACAGAGAGACACAACATCATGACTGTTAATGGTCGCAATTACCACCGGCTACAGGGCCGGCCGCCATTTTGAATGTGGGACAAAGATTCTAAATATACCATAATTATGACTATTATCTGGATTCATTATACTCCTGCTATGAGGGTAGTTGAACATTGTAAGGAGGAGAAAAGGCAGTGTAAGATGGCTTTCAAATAGTTGGACTTGCATGTGTTTTATTTGGGTTTTATACGGCGTCTCTGCTTCAGGCTCTATCTTTGCTGTGAAGATGTCACCAATTACTCCTCCATCAGCTGTCTCTGATGAGTTTCCAGTTGGAGAGCCAAACATTTTTGGCATGTAACCATTCTGGATTGTTTGAAACATTGTCGAGATTAGCCAGTTTCAACCAGAGGAGGTACTAGTCTGTATCAGTAAGTCAAGTTACTGTTAAAAGAGTAACAGATAAAATAAGTGCATGTTTTGAAGTTGGATGCGTCACTGTCAATGCACTGTAAACAGCTTTACTTGGACCACCTTTACATGTGGCATTAGAATGAAAACTCTTTATTACCTCCACCCTCTAAGTAGATCTCAGCTTTCATTAGTATCTACAGAGACGGGGCTTGACTATGGGATAGGGTTTCCTGGGTTTGGATGGTAAAAAGGACTTATTTACAGTGATGGCCTACCGGGGAACAGTGGGTTAACTGCAGGGGCAGAACAACAGATTTTTACCTTGTCAGCTCGGGGATTCGATCCAGCAACCTTTTGGTTACTGGCCCAACGCTCTAACCACTAGGCTACCTGCCACCCCAAGTTGGGGGCTGCCTGTTAGGTAAACTCAGCAATCAGGTGCCAGGTCCGGTCCAGCTGTCGCCATGAATCACCAAGATGCCCAGTAAAAGTCTGGCCTAAACACATCTTTCTAATTTAGTGAGTAACTCTCCTCCTCCCCCATCATCCTGGCTCTGAAGCAGACTATTTCCCTCTCAAAGACAGCTGACTACTTGTGTTTGACTCTGCTTAATCTCTCAGGACAGACTGTTACCAGATGGCCAGGAAACACGTGAGATTTGGTTCTGGGTGACGAGATTAGACCCTTAAAATACCTTGAAGTGGCAAATCTGGCAATAACACGTTTCAAACAAAAACAGACTTCTCAGAACTCTGAAGAGGGCATTCAACTCATTATGCCAACTACCATTATTTCAACCCTAACCCTTTTTTAATTTGGACTGAATTTAAAACAAGGAAATGTTTACCTGGGTGAAATCCAACCACCAGATCTGGCTTAGCTGCTTTCTCTGTCTCCACCATATCTTCATAGAACTGGTGGTAGAGGCCCTTATAGGCACTGATGAAGGTCTTCGTCTTGGGGCCAAAATTTGTCAGAGGGGGCCTCATGATTGGCCCGTCCACCACCTCTGGCCCCACCATCACCACCTCCAGACCCTTGTGTCCAGGAAACATTTGGTCCAGTTCCTCAAAGTCTGTCAATCGGGCTCCCATCGTCTCATTTAGGCTGGCCCCTGCTAGATGGATGGTGAGTGGTTTGAAGTAAGGATCTAGGCCAAAGAGTCTTATCGCCATGCCAACAGAAAGGGCCCGAGACAGGAACTCGCTCTCAACTCGCCATAAAGACTCTCTCAGGTCAGCATCTTCTGGTCGTGGCCTAGAGACATTTTTCCAAAGCGTTCCCATACTTGTGCTAGACAAGATGGCGTCCAGACGGGGGGTTAGGTCGCCTTGCATGGCAAGCCAGTCGTCCCAGCCCTTCACCTCTGCTGCTGGCAGGGACCACTTCTCTGTGGTGAATGGGAGATCTCCTGATTGGGTGGCAAAGAGAAATAGTGTGAAAAATGGATCCGTGACGACTGTTTGTCGTTGTTTAGTAGCACAGAAAACCTAGTTATACTGTGGAATATCATACAAAACAATTATGATAAATGACAATGTAGACACTGTGAACTAGGATTTTTTTGTATTTCAATATTGTATTGCAATGAACTAATATATGCATTGGTTGCACTTCCAAAAAGCTGAGTGTGTGGGATTATAAATACAAAATAAATGGTCAAGCAATGTGTTACAAGATCACCTCTCTCCCACACCTTTCTAACGTCTCACCTGTAAACATAAGCCACTCCACCAGCCGATCAACAGCCACTAGACGCAGCTTCTTACAGAACATCTTATGCTGGGGCCAGTCCTTCTTCTGACACTCCTTTGTGCAGTAGTATACATTCAGACACCTGCGTGTGTGTGAGAAAAGAGGAAAGTAGGGCAAAGAGGAGGATGACATTTATGTTGAACATGCAAATAGAGTGCATCTGTGGAATCCCATCGCAGGCTTGCTTCTTGTGAGATTAGTGGCCTATTTGTCTTTGTATATCAATAGCAGCCATATCACATTGGTGTGTAGAGTCATGCCACGGCCAGGTTCAAACTCTGACCTTAGCCATCAACAGAGGCATTTGACACATTTAAGACCGTTGGAGTCTGTCCTGTTTGGTGGAAATTTACTGCTGATTATACGACCAGGGGTCTTGTGCCTGGCCGCATGGTTTAGGTGGTAGAGATAATGCTGTCGGCGGGGTGGCTGCCTGGCTACTCTCTGAAATCATAATACCCTAACCCAGCATCCACCACTTTAAGGCCCAGACTTGGTTACATTTAGATTTACATGTATTCAATTTTCAGTCGCCATTGACAGAGCCACTTTCAAATTCTTTCAGTGCTGATGAGGTGATCCAGACTGGACAAAGTAGCTTATCCACTTTCTGGGCAGCGAGTCTCTGAATTAACAGTAGTGAAGTGTTTTCAAACTAATGTCTAGTGCAGAGGTTACAAAACTTTCCTTCAGTCTGTGAACTATACCTTAAGCTATTGACATTCATTTTTGAAATACCAAATTCTGACAAAAGCGGTCTTTCCAGTCATAAGCCACAACCCACCAGTGAAGAAGTTTCCCCCCAGGGTTTATAGGTGATTATCCTATATGCCAAAGACCCTGCCACCCATAGTCAACATTGCAATAATGTCAACAGCTCGGTCTTGTGTCCCCAGGAAACGCTTGTACTTTCCTCCTGAGCCTCAAAAATGCCCCGCTGGCGCATCAGACAGGCTCAATCAAATGCTCAAAGTGTTTGAAAGAAATCAAATGTTACTTGAACCCACGTTTGATCTATACTGCTTGTGTATTAACTTTGAACAAGTCACAGCTGTGAAGCTTTCTGGCTGGAATGGAACTGAATGACGAAAGTCTGTCATGGAGAAGTTTGTTTTTGTAGCTAGAAATTGCTCACCACTACAGTCAATAATAGACTCTTATATGGAAATATGACAGCGTTGACATGTCATTAGAAACTGCAGGTTTCTTCTCCAACTGGACAAAGTCATAGAGTCGCCGAGAGCTGAGAGAGTCAGAACGCCTGGCTAAATTTGCCCTTGGCTAGGAGCCAGTGAGTCTGCCGTTCTGTCTGCACCGAACTGTCCTAAATGAGCTGCACAAAGAATGTGTGGTGTGGACGGCACTGGTCGACCTGCTTATCACACGACAGCTATTGGGGAATAGATCAAAAATACCTTCCCGTCTGCGTTGCGACACTGCTGACCATAGAATGATGTCATGTTGTAGAGAGTGCACCGAGGGGTTGGCAGGCAAATGTGAAAGTTATCTTCTCTTTTTTTCGATAAGCAAATAGTTAGAAACGTTCTGTATACACTGAGTGTACAAAACATTTGGAAAACCTTCCTAATATTAAAGTTGCACCTCCTTTTGTGTGGTGCCAGGACAACAACCTCTCCCTCAACGTGATCGAGACAAAGGAGACGATTGTGGACTACAGGAAAAGGAGGACCGAGCACGCCCCCCATTCTCATCGACGGGGCTGTGGTGGAGCAGGTTGAGAGTTTCAAGTTCCTTGGTTTCCACATCACCAACAAACTAACATGGCCAAGACAGCAGTGACGATGGCACGACAAAACCTATTCCCCCTCAGGAGACTGAAAATATTTGGCATGGGACCTCTATACCAGGCGGTGTCAGAGGAAGGCCCTAAAAATTGTCAAAGACTCCAGCCACCCTAGTCATAGACTTTTCTCTCTGCTACAGCAAGGGAAGTGGTACCGGAGCTCCAAGTCTAGGTCCAAGAGGCTTCTAAACAGCTTCTAACCCCAAGCCATAAGTCTCCTGAACATCTAATCAAATGGCTACCCAGACTATTGCATTGCTGCTCCCCCCTCTTTTACACTGCTGCTACTCTCTGTTTATTATCTATGCATAGTCACTTTAATAACTCTAACTACATGTACATATTACCTCAATTACCCCGACTAACCGGTGCCCCCACACATTAATTCTGTACGGGTACCCCTGTATATAGCCTCGCTATTGTTATTTTACTGCTGCTTTTTAATTATTTGTTACTTTTATTTCTTATTTTTGTAGGTATTTTTCTTAAAACTGCATTGTTGGTTAAGGGCTTGTAAGTAAGCATTTCACTGTAAGGTCTACTACATCTGTTTGATTTGGCCTTTAGAATAGCCTCAATTCGTTGGGGCATGGACTACAAGGTGTACAGGGATGCTGGCCCATTTTGACTCCAATCCTTCCCACAGTTGTGTGAAGTTGGCTGGATGTCCTTTAGGTGGTGGACCATTCTTGATACACACGGGAAACCGTTGAGCGTGAAAAACCCAGTAGCGTTGCAGTTCTTGACCCACTCAAACCGGTGCACCTGGTACTTACTACCATACCCCGTTCAAAGGCACTTAAATCGTGTGTCTTTCCAATTCTCCCTCTGAATGACACACGTGCACAATCCATGTCTCAATTGTCTCAAGGTTTAAAAATCCTTCCTTAGCCTGTCACCTCCCCTTCATCTACACTGATTGAAGTGGATTTAACAGGTGACATCAACAAGGGATCATAGCTTTCGCCTGGATTCACCTGGTCAGTCTGTCATGGAAAGAAATGGAAAAGGAAAGGGGGATACCTAGTCAGTTGTACAACTGAATGCGTCTTCCGCATCAGAGTGGTGCGGAGGGCTTCCTTAAATCGACATCCACAAGAGCAGGTGTTCCTTATGTTTTGTACACTCAGTGTTGACAAGTCCTTTATAAGCAATGAAACTGTACGAGTAAACATTAATCAACTTTAATAACCATCATGGAATGGGTTTATGTTATGGTGAATAACCCTACTAACCCTACTTTGTGGTCACATTTCATTCATTGACCTGCAACTCCTCAATGTTTTGACTCACTTCACACAACGCTTGAGTGTCTGGCCCTCTGACAGGTGCTCTGGAAGCCTGTTGCAGCTGGCACAGAATTTAAACGTCTCCTCCATTTTCTGGAACATGTCCTTGTAGTTACGGAACGCCCCTCCCTTAGGCTTTCCTTCAACAGCTGCCCTGGGGTGAGACAGACACACAAACTGCTTCCACACAAAGAATAATAATCAAATAGTACGTTGTCTATAGTACGTTGTACGTTGCATAGTACGTTGTCTAATCGTGTAACCAGAAAATATTACAGGCTTGGTATTTTTTTTATGTATTTTACCTTTATGTAACTAGGCAAGTCAGTTAAGAACAAATTCTTATTTTCAATGACGGCCTAGGAACTGCCTGTTCAGGAGCAGAACGACAGATTTGTACCTTGTCAGCTCGGGGATTTGAACTTGCAACCTTTCAGTAACTAGTCTAACGCTCTAACCATTAGGCTACCCTGGTATGTTGGCCGTAAGGGTCAAAGTAGCTTTTAAAATTTAGTGACAGCACGCTCATGTTTGGGGTTGGTGAAATGGGGCTATTGGTTTGGTGCTTGCTTGGTAATTGAGTTTGTCAGATTACATGACAGCCTATATTTACCTGTATTCCCCATAATCCTTCATGTTGAGTTTGTTGAGAATGACCTTGGACAGGCCAGGGACGTTGGAGTCCAGAGAGTAGAAGCCAATGCGGTCTGAGAACACGCCGTCTATTCCTGGAGCAAAGGATTCTGGGAGAGCTGGGATTTGTCCAGACATTTTGATGTGTCTGAATGTTGTTACAAGGGGGGGGGGGGAGACAGACAGACAGACAGACAGAGCTGATGATCAATCAACTGCAACTCTGCGGCTTCGTCAAGACACTTGGTCAACCAAAATATGTCCTATAGATAGCTCGTCTATGGTATGTTTTAGAACTGGCACACCATGGTGACTTACAAGGACAATTCTATTTGCCAGCCAATTGTCTACAGCAGTAAATATTCCTAGCATGTGGCCCAAGCCACAGAAGTTCAGGAAGTCACTTTATACTTGATTGACAGGCATAACCCAGACACTCTTGGGGTAAATAATGGGACACTGTTATGCCCCAAGAGCCCAGATTGACAATGACAAGGAGCAGAGATAGTAATGCGGTCTCAGACAGACAAGTAATTGGGGAGGGTGGGGTGGGATAGTGGGGAGGTCAGAAGGACAGACCAATAGGATATCCCACTTTCTAAAAAAAAGAAAATATATTCAGTCACAGATCAACATGTGTAACACATCCACTAAGAAGTCATAACCTTACGTTATGTCGACTAATCTCACTCAATTCAGAATGATTAAAGGAATTAAGTTTGACTTGCATGATTCTACTTGTGTTATTCCATCGCCAACAAACAAAATTGACATCCTATGATGAGTAAAACATTGAAAATGTGTAGTTTAATTAAGTTAAGAAACATTTCTCGAAATGAAAGCCAGACATTAGATGAGTGTTTGGATTTTATTTTATTGAGGTGTTTTATATAGGGGTTTCTGTAGATTAGAGGAACTGCTGAACGCTGTTGGTTTAGATGTTTCTGGATACAATACTGCCTCCTAGTAGTACTGCCTCTTATTGGAACCCTCACAGATTCCAAGGTAGAAGTCCTAATTTGGGCAGCAGGTGGTTTAGCAGTCAGTGTTTGTCTGTCTGTTCAATCCAAAATCCAAAAGAGAGACAGACTCAGGTCCCTTGGTGTATCACACTACGGATCGCTTCACGTAGCCAGCCAGTACAGTGCCTTGGAGCCGGTGCTTGGTAGAGTCATAAACCCCCCGTCTAGAGCAATTGGAGGAGAGCTTGGCACAGATCTCACTGTGTTTCTCCAGGCGACTAGGATCAAAGCACCGGCCGCAGTGCTCACACTGCTTCAGCTTGGAGTTGGCTGCACTCATCCCAAATCGACGTTTCAACTCCACCTGAAAGAATGGATGTTATCAGATGGGCCAAATAATGGTCAGCTGGGCAACAAAGACAATATATACAATATGTACAAAACAGATGAGGCTGGTGGGAGGAGCTATAGGAGGATGCGCTCAATGTAATGGCTGTAATGGAATGAAGGGAACGGTATCACACAAATCCATCATATCGAAAACACGTTTGATTCTGATCAATTAATTTAATTCCAGCCATTACAATGAGCCTATCCTCCTATAGCTCCTCCCATCAGCCTCCTCTGATACAAACACATGTGATCACCAACACTACACTAGATCAACAGTTAGCATGGCTTTGGAATGTCAAGCTACTTTACCTGTCTGTCCTCCTTTTTCTCTTCCATGTTCAAACCCTTCTTGACTTCCTTTGGCTTGCTCACAGTGTATCTCTTGGCTGTCTGCTTTGGCTTACTAGCCACACTGCTTTCTTCTCCATTTCTCCTCACCTCTTTACTCCTTTCTTCCTCTTCTTCATTATCTCTTATCATCTCCCATAGGTCAGAATCCACCTTCATCAGGCAGATCTCCTGGATGAACTTCTCCACCTTTTTTCTCAACCGTTCTTTTGCCTTTTTCTCCTCCAAAGCCTGAGCATCCATCTTGGCCCCACTCTTCATCAGTTTCAGTTCTTGGGTGACACTGATCAGCTTGGCCTTCATATATGCCATCACCT
This sequence comes from Oncorhynchus mykiss, assembly GCF_013265735.2. NCBI lineage: Eukaryota > Metazoa > Chordata > Actinopteri > Salmoniformes > Salmonidae > Oncorhynchus > Oncorhynchus mykiss. The sequence continues at coordinate 21,634,782 of NC_048580.1, forward strand.
GCTCAGCCTCTGCGTTAAAGACGTCCCATACCATCTCATCGGGGCATGGCGGTAGATCCTGTACAGTTAGGGCCTGAGTCTTGAACTGAACATGTTTCTTCACAACCTGCCTTCGGTACATTGAAGCAGCAGGACGAGGGCTGCCCTCTGGTCTGACTGGCTGGAATGGCTTCTTCTTGGCATCATTGTTTGCAACAGTGACTCTGGCTCTAATGGGAGGCAGTGGCATCTTGGTGACCATATTGGCTCCATGGACTGCCTTCAATGGCTTGGCGCTATGGAGGTAGATGTCTTTCACCACGCAGGTTTGATCCCTCTTGGTCCGGATGGGTTGCAGTGGCTTCCGGATGGGAGGAACAGTAGCCTTCCCTGACTGCTGAGATGTTGGAGCTACATGCAGTCCTTGACTCTTCCCATTGCAGATGGACCTCTTATTCTGCAGTACTGGGATTCTGGAGGGAGGATGTGGTTTCTTTTCCACAGCCTTCAAACTGGCAAGTCGCTGCAGAGCACCCTTTCTTTCTTCAGTCAACTCTGGGATTCTGGAGGTGTTTAAAATGTTTTGTTTGAGCGCTGGAAGCTTCTCAGTGGCCTTGGGTTGAGATGGCAGGGCAGGCTGAATGGAGTTGCTACTGGCAGCTCCAAGGTTCCCTGTTAAGGCATTATCTTCCTGTAGCGGCTGCAAGAATCTCCTCATCATCAAGGAGATTGACAGTGGCCTTCTTCTAACCTGGTTCTGCAACTAAGTGTTCGTCTAGTAGCACTTTCTATATTTTATGGTGATCTACTTTGTTAACTATATCTCAGGAGGAATCTGCTAGCTTGTCTTGGATACTAGTGTTCTATTTTCAGCAATCAGGCGCCAGAATGTTCAAACAGAACATTTAGAATTTATTGATCAGTTGTGACATCATAATTGGTTCACATATAATGAGACTTCTAGAATCTCAAACACTTAAGTGGTTGTGATGTCATAATAGACCATAATATACTGCCCAAAATGGTGAATGTGACCTACCTGTGTTGAACTGCTTGCCCTCATCTCATATTTAAACAAGTCACTTTTCTTTGAGGGGAAACATATTACTGTACTCTCTGAACTGTCAATTTAAAAGACAATTTGCCAATTTATTAATTACTAAATGTAACTAACATTAGATAGTTAATCCTGATATTCTTACCTTTGCCTCGGCAGTCTCATCCAGATCATCATGGCGTTTGTAGTTCTTTATGATAGCCACATTAGCATTTTTGGGGTCTAAATACAGGCAAATATATTGGTGTTACCTTGTCCTACAGATATTTACACAGTTATTGAAAAGTCACACAAGGGTAAGCCTACATGAAACACAACCCTTATTTGAAGTGTTTCTAAAATCCCCTATGGGGAGAAATGAATGGTGAACAAACGGTTGGAAGCATTTCCTTATTTGACCGCTATGTTTTATGGGTATTATGATTCATAATGTGGTACCAGAGTGGCGCAGCGGTCTAAGGCACTGCATATCAGTGCAAGAGGCATCACTACAGTCCCTGGTTCGATTCCAGGCTGTATCACATCCGGCCATGATTGGGAGTCCCATAGGGCAGCGCAGAATTGGCCCAGCGTCGTCCGGGTTAGGCCGTCATTCTAAATAATAATTTGTTCTTAACTGACATGCCTAGTTAAATAAAGGTTAAATAAAATAGACACCTTCCGGCCCCTTCCCCATACCAATCTTCCACTACTGTTGCCGGCAATACACTAAAGGCACTGACACACGAATGTAAGCTGAAAAGGGGTAACAGGGTCTCCCTTATCTTATTCTGGCCTGATGCCCTGATGTCAGAGTCCCCCTAACAGGATGGTAATACCCTGGTAACGGAAACCCTGGAGCTCCATTTGTGAAGATCAGGAGATACGTCAGAAATGAGGCGACCAGTCTGTTGCCCTCGACGCTAAATCCCAACTGCTACAGCAAATCAATCCCCTCATGGCCACCTACGTGTGTATCATCCCACAGCGTGTGTATTGTCAGTATCAACACACAGGGTGTATTGACAGTCTGTAGCCCCCACCTGCAAGGGTTTACATGACTGTAAATTAACAGGTTGTATAACAATCTATATACTAAATATAGACAGGAATTTAAACAGGGAAATATAGCAAAAATACCAGTCTCAACATCAACAGTGTACAGGTGACTCCGGGATGTTGGCCTTCTAGGTCGAGTTGCAAAGAGAAATCCATATCTCAGACTGGCCAATAAAAATAAAAGATTAAGATGGACAAAAGAACACAGACACTGGAGAGAGGAACTCTGCCTAGAAGGCCAGCATCCTGGAGTCGCCTCTTCACTGTTGACGTTGAGACTGGTGTTTTGCGGGTACTATTTAATGATGCTGCCAGTTCAGGACTTGTGAGGCGTCTGTTTCTCAAACTAGACACTCTAATGTACTTGTCCTTTTGCTCAGTTGTGCACCAGGGCCTCCCACTCCTCTTTCTATTCTGGTTAGAGACAGTATACGTTGCTCTGTGAAGGGAGTAGTACACAGCGTTGTACCAGATCTTCAGTTTCTTGGCAATTTCTCACATGGAATAGCCTTCAAGAATAGACTGACGAGTTTCAGAAGAAAGTTATTTGTTTCTGGCCATTTTGAGCCTGTAATCGAACCCACAAATGCTGATGCTCCAGATACTCAACTAGTCTAAAGAAGGCCAGTTTTATTGCTGTTGTAATCAACACAACAGTTTTCAGCTGTGCTAACATAATTGCAAAAGGGTTTTCTAATGATCAATTATCTTTTTAAAATGATAACCTTGGATTAGCTAACACAATGTGCCATTGGAACACAGGAGTGATGGTTGCTGATAATGGGCCTCCTACTTACTTACTTACGGACTTCATTGTCCCCATGGGGAAATTTTGTTGCAGTGTCATGTACATGTTTAAAGTGGCGTTTAAATACAAAACAAAATTGACAATACAACTTTCATGACAGTTACATACCAATAATTTGTATTTTATAAATGACTAGCCTGCTGGCCTTACTGAGTCGATAGGAACATTAGCCCGAGCTATTTAGGAGGGATATATCACACCTGGCACAAATGATTGTCTAGTTCTGTTTTTCCTGCTGATGGGTGCCCTATACATGTGATTTTGTGAGCCTTGCGGAGGGCCCTGACCTTAAAGATCTCATCCAGGCCTGTCTGTTTGACTCCAAGTACCTTGCTTGCTGTGGTGATAATCCTTCTCAGCATATTTCTATGGCTGAGAGTGGGCATTGCCAAACCAAAAAACAATACAAAATGTTAAAATACTCTCAATGAAAGATTTGTACAAACAGCGTCAGTATAGTACAGTCTACATTAAAAGATCCCAGCTTTTAGCGAAAGAACAGTCTCTGTTGGCTCTTTTTGTAGATCAAGTCTGTACATTTACTCCACTGAAGCTTATTGTCCAAGAGGACACCCAGATATTTATATTCCTCTACAATCTCTATATTCTGACCTCTGATAGATGTTGCAGAGGTAGGTGTTGTACGCTTCCTGAAGTCTATGCACATCTCTTTGGTCTTGTTGGTATTGAGGACCAAGTGTGATTCCTCACGCCACTCTACAAAGTCATCTAGGACCGGGCCATGATGTTCCTCGTCATCATGCAACAGGCTGATCATGGCAGTGTCATCAGCGAACTTAACGAGGTGTCTGTCAGGATGGGAACTAGTACAACTATTAGTGTACAAGATGTACAGGAGTGGGGACGAAACACATCCGGGAGGAGAGCCTGTGTTGGTATTGCGTATGTCCGACACGTGGGGACCTATTTTGACTCGTTGTGAGCGTCGGCTCAGGAAGTCCAACAGCCACAAAACCAGCCCCCCATCTAAGGAGAAGTCCAGAATGAGTCTCTGTGCCAGAATGTAGGGCTGGATTGTGTTAAAGGGAGAAGAAAAACAGAACCCTAACATGGGATTTGGCACCCCTAGATGTCTATAGACCATGTTAAGGAGGGTAAGAATGGCATCATCAACTCCTCTGCTAGGCTGATAGGCAAACTGAAATGGGTCGAGACGCCTCTGTATGTAGATGTTCCATAAGAAATATGATGTTTCCAGCTACAATAGTCATTTACAACATTAACAATGTATACAAGGTATTTCTGATCAATTTGATGTTATTTAAATGGACAAAAAAACAACAACTTTTCTTTCAAAAATAAGTGACCCCAAACTTTTGAACGGTAGTGTACATTGTAAACATACATTTCTCTCTTCGAAGAGTGTGTGACATGAGGCTCGTAGGAGCTTGGTGAACAGGGAGAGGGTAAAAACCCAGAGACACATGGATGTCTTGAAACTCTATCCTTGAAAAGGCTGGCTCCAAAAGCACTACAGAAATGCACCAAAGATAAAATGACCTTTGCAGACAAATTCCTAACATTTTCTGGCATACACATATACACACTGACTATACTGTGTAGGTTTGTGGAACTTTGAAATTGTATAGAGGTACAGAAGCTCCATACTGGAACTGTACAGAAAGTTTCCAAGAAAAGTGTGAAAGTGGACATTTCTCTTTATCAGAAATATTGCGTATTGTATGTGCAAGGCATGAAAATACATTTTATAATATTCTTTTCATACACTTTCCAGACAGAAAAAAAAAAGTTTTATTCAAGGGTCCAAATTGAAAGAACTGCAGTATATTAGTATGTTTCATATCTAAAGGGCCACAAGGAGGGCAAAGCATAGAATTAATAGATTTCCCATCAGAGGAAAAGCTTAAATTCTCGAGAGATGTTTCTGACCAAGAAGTCAATCACTCAGTGCACCATACTGTCAACATTCACTACAGACAGCCTGTATATTCTAAATCGTTCTAAATCACTATACCGAACCACTACACAGACAAATTACAGCAACACCGGTAAACATGTAAACTTGTTTTTCTATTGACTCACACAGGTAAACCAAAATAACTTCACAATACCTTGTCAAGCCCGGTTCAGAGGAATGTGGTCTAGACTTTTCCAGATTTTTGGTTCTTCACTGGGTCTCTCTTTCTAGTCCCTTCCTCACTCCAGACTGCCTGGTGAGGGATGGTGAGGGCGATTGACAACTCCCCAGGTTGGGTGGTGGTTGTGCAATGCAGTGAAAACCTATTCCCCTCCGAGCTGGCCCGAGCTGGGGGCCAAGGCAAAGTGCTGATGCCTGAGCTCTGGACGATTCCTGTCATCCGAGGTTGAGGGGCAGATTCGGGGGGAGGGAGGGGGGCAAAGGGAGGGTATGGAGGAGAGAGGGGTAGAGGTTAAGTGATAAACAGGTGATAAACAGGGTTGAAGGTTAATAATAATAATATATGTATTTTATATAGCGCTTTTCCATTACAAGTAGAATCTCAAAGTTGCTTTAAAAAAACAAAGTGAAATACAGGCTGAAATGGGTAGACGGCAGGGGGGTTGTTGAGGGGTTAGCTGGTTCGGGAAGGGGTTCTGGGTGATTTCACAGGGAGTCTGACATATGCTTCTTGATTATCAAGGCACGTTCCTCTACCCGGCATCAGCCTCACATGCGGAGTTGCTCTCTGCTGGACAGAGGCGGTAAGGACAGAGCACCAGTGAAGACGAGTAGGGAAACTGACACTGAAGAGCAGAGTTCACATTTCTTCCAGCTGCAGCCAATGAAAACGGAGAATACTAATTGACATAAGATTGTCAAGAACTGTCCATATGCCTTAAACCTACTGTAGCCAGATGACAACGCATGCAGACAGATTGAACAGTAGAGGAGTTAGAAGAGAAAGCAGATGCATATTAAGAAACTAACAGTTGTAATGTGTTATTTAAAAAAAACTTTATTTGGTCCATTGGAACCTGAGATTGAAAATTAAACATACATAGGTTTTTATACATTTACTCATATATCCCCCCCCCCAAAAAAAAATCAATAAAATACTCTATATATATCACATTCCTGCCCAAATAAGAGATAAATTTTCTGTTACAGCATTATGTTGGATTTGATTAGATTTTTGTACAAGGTAAAACAGTTGGTTCACTGTGTCGGTTGAGGTGGATTATAGCACTGGAGTCTGTACAGTTTACAAAGACAGAACCAGATAGTTAGAGGCTGTTGGCTATGGACCGTGAATGGCCACAGCCTCTAGTGAACACCACGGGCCAACCCCTACTGCCAGGAAGAGTCACCACCACATCTCAACACGAGACGAATAGAATTATCCACAGGAACGACATGAAGAGAGAGAGAGAGAGCGAAATGACAACATGAATAAAAACAGATATATCATCAACAACAAACAAAACAAAACGAAATGTAAGCACACAACATGTAAAGTGAAGTCACAGAGCCTCATGACGCTGACGTTTGAGGTGCCTTTGATTTCAGGTATTTTTCAGTGCAGGTTTCAGTTTCCGAGAAAAGACAGTCCCACTGGGCTAAAACATATAAACATTCCTTTTTTTTCTGTCACCTATCAATCAATGGATGGTTCAACGCAGGCAGTACGCATCATATCCACAGCTTAGACACGCATACGTACTGTTTGTATCCAAACCTTCTCACACACATTTTACATTTGCGATAAGAGCAGGTTTCCTTGTGCTTTGATGAAATCTTTTTAAATTTTTTTTTTTTTTTTACAATAATAAATGAATTAACATACAGAATGGACAGCTACTTGGCTGCAATCGCAGAGAGCAAATGGTCATTCTCCTGAAAGTGTTCCGGTACATGTTAAACATGGACTATAAAACAGTGGACAACTTGAGCTGCATTATGGTCATAATACATACAGTACTCGATGACACCGTCACGAAACATGCTACTAGTTGGCTATCCAACAAGTTAGAAGTGGTTGTATTGCACGAGACGACACGTATCGTGACGTTGTCAGGCTATGTACTTGTCACGAGTGGTGTCAAAACTGTCATATGTGTGACATCGTCGTCAGCTCAAGGTCTTTTTTCCATTATTTTGGGGGGGGGGGGGGACGACGACACTACAGTACATTCGAAAACATGCAAAGGAAGGTGAATGTATTTATGCAAATCATTACATCCAAAACAGCCTAAACAAATCATCTTTCGATTACACCCCCAAACTTCTTTTCATCCCAAGTTTTCCCCATTCATTTTATTACAGAAAATGAAAGATTTCTGCCTTAACTTAGACTTAAGTTACATCTTAAGTTCTTCTACTTAACTCCCAAGAAATCTCCCAAACCTCGGCGAACTAAGACGGTAGGTATCGTGTTTTAAGGATTTTCTCCTTTGACGGTAGATGGCGCGAGTGAATTGTTTCAGCTTAAAATGAGGGATGTTTGATGTCTTGGTGAAGTCTGGTTAAATCAGACTGAACACTCACTGCATTGTCAACCAGGCTAGAAGTCTGATTGGCTCCGGCGTAAAACATGAACAACAGTTGTGACATCACTCACATCCCTCACTGCTCCCTGTGCATCCTGGGAAATATGGCACACAATGCGACAACGATCCATTGACCTCCACTGTTGTATTTTCCCCAACAGGACTTAAACCAGCTTTGTATAGCTGAAGAGTTGATGCTGATGCTGGAGCGAGAATTGACGTACCAAATGTGAGCAGACAGGCTTGACAATGTGCAAAGTCAATCAACCTCCGGGAGACAGAGCAGAAGAAAAAAAAATGAAAAAAAGATCTCTTGCCTCCTTCGGCATTGATCACTGAACTGAGGGAGAAAGTAAGACAGACAGAGAGAGAAAATAGAGGGCAAGAGGTTACATTTCCTCTTTCTCGACACCCAGATAATATTCACCAGATATGCTGGAACAGCAATAGAGACGACTGTGTTTAAAAAAAGGAAAAAAAATGGCTGCTGACGACACCGATCTGGACCTCATGGATAACGAACGACAGCAAGTCGAGTCAAAACAGCGAGGTACAAACACCGTGAAGATTCCAGCTCTGCTATATTTCCCGTACGGTACAGCTGTCTATGATACACATTGATTTGACATTTTCTTGGAAACAGAGTCAAGAGTCCAGCTTATATTTGAGGTGGACAGGCTTTGACTTGCGTTGGGAGAAATAATAACACGGCATTTCAACAGCAGGACAAACAGGGGAGGGCTTGGACAGTTGACCGACAGAAAGACAGAGGAGACGGATGGAGAGATGGTAACCTAGATGGCTCATTAAAACGATTCAAGCACCGTACAAAATACAGACCAAAGACAATAAAACTTATTTTAAAAAATGTAAATGACTGTGGTTAAATCGCTAGTCGGGTTTGGCTCACGTCGTACCACGGTGTAGAGACAGGGGAAGAGTTGTAACCCCCCGCCCCCCAAGCCTGTTGATCGTTGACAGCTCCAAAGGTGCAGGGTACAGGAGGCAGGACAGGGGGCTTGGGGGAGATAGCAACTAACCCTCCCCCTCCATCCCCATCCCAAACTAAACCTCACACAGCAGCGACTATTGGGAGTGAGGCTTTGAGGAGGGGAAGCTGATCCTAGAACAGCTCAATGCAACCTCTACCTCGAGTATGGTGGGGTGGGTCCATAGACCAAGAACAGTGGGGTCAGGGGGTCAGGTCAGCGTGGTTGATTGGCTCTGTGGGGAAACAGCCACCAGGTGGCTCAGCAGTTACAGCACTCCACCCTGGCCTCTGAATGACCTTTAGCCTTTGGGATGTGGGGTCAACAGTCAGTGTTCCTGGGCGTTCGTTGACATCTGTTGGGGGTTAGAGAAAGAACGGGCGCTGCTCTGTTCTGGACAGGGTGTCTGTCTGGGTAATATCCCTTGCCCATAGACAAGACAAACAGTACAGTGTTGTAGTTGACGAGGCTAGGTCTAGAATCGTTCCTGGTTGTTTGGAGGGTCTCAGGCTCAGGACCCCTCTAGAAACACTGACGTCACCTGGGAGGGCTCCCTCATCTCCCATCTCATCCGAAATGGCACATCCACCCACTCTCCTCGCCTCCTTCCCAACTGGATCCAGGTGGTTTGGCAGGATTGAGTCCCCATCATTTATGGATTGAGGAGGAAGAAGAGGAAGAAAACCGCCAGTACTCGTCCAGTCATCCTTCCCCCGGATGTCTCCACAATCCACCCCCTCCCTCTATCCACGTGTTTATTCCAGCGTCACACAGCCCCCGCTTTCCGCACGAAGGTGTTCACGTACGTGTGTGTCAGTCAACGTGAGTATCATCAGCTTGTGTGTGTGTGCGTGAAGGGGGGCCGTGGTCATAGGGGCCGTGGTCGGTGCAGGCCGTCGATGTCGGGGGTGAGCTGGGGGCTGTGCGTGGCCTTGGTGGGGGTCCAGTCCCCTAGGGAGGCCTGGGCGGCCTTACGGTGGGCCAGCCGGTGGGTGATGGAAAAGCCTGCGTTGCCCTCGAGCTGGGATAGCACCACCAGCACCTGCCTGCAGGGGGAGACAAAGTCAGAAAACACGGTCAGGAAACATGGTCACGCATTCATGCAAGACTGTCCTCAGCAGAACGACTTGGTACATACACTGAGTGTACAACACATTAAGGACACCTGCTCTTTCCACGACTGACCAGGTGAATCCAGGTGAAGGCTATGGTCCCTTACTCATGTCACTTGTTAAATCCACTTCCATCAGTGTAGATGAAGTGGAGACAGGTTAAAGAGGGATTTTACAGTCTTGAGACAGTTGAGACATGGATTGTGTGTGTGCCATTCAGAGGGTGAATGGGCAAGACATAAGATTTAAGTGCCTTTGAACAGGGTATGGTGGTAGGCGCACCGGTTTGTGTAAAGAACTGCAGTTTGTTTTTTTAACGCTCAACAGTTTCCTGTGTGTAACAAGAACGGTCCACCACCCAAAGGACATCCAGCCAACTTGACACAGCTGTGGGAAGCATTGGAGTCAACCTGAACCGGTATCCCTGTGGAACGCTTTCGATACCTTGTAGAGTCTATGCCCCGACGAATTGAGGCTGTTCTGAGGGCAAAAGGGGGGTTCAAACTCAATATTAGGAAGGTGTTCCTAATGTTTTATACACTCAGTGTAAATCAGGGATGGGCAACAATGATCAGGGTGGGGGCCACAATAAATCTGAACTCGTCATGAAAGGCCGCAGCCCCGGGTATCCACTTCAATTACAAAAAAAAGTTTAATTGTTATTTTTGTGCAATTCTACACAGTATGCCGTAGGGCGGAGAGGAATGTTTGCAGTTTTTAATATAATTGTATATAACAAGACAAGTCTTCAACAGTGGTACATACAGTGCCTTGCGAAAGTATTCGGCCCCCTTGAACTTTGCGACCTTTTGCCACATTTCAGGCTTCAAACATAAAGATATAAAACTGTATTTTTTTGTGAAGAATCAACAACAAGTGGGACACAATCATGAAGTGGAACGACATTTATTGGATATTTCAAACTTTTTTAACAAATCAAAAACTGAAAAATTGGGCGTGCAAAATTATTCAGCCCCCTTAAGTTAATACTTTGTAGCGCCACCTTTTGCTGCGATTACAGCTGTAAGTCGCTTGGGGTATGTCTCTATCAGTTTTGCACATCGAGAGACTGACATTTTTTCCCATTCCTCCTTGCAAAACAGCTCGAGCTCAGTGAGGTTGGATGGAGAGCATTTGTGAACAGCAGTTTTCAGTTCTTTCCACAGATTCTCGATTGGATTCAGGTCTGGACTTTGACTTGGCCATTCTAACACCTGGATATGTTTATTTTTGAACCATTCCATTGTAGATTTTGCTTTATGTTTTGGATCATTGTCTTGTTGGAAGACAAATCTCCGTCCCAGTCTCAGGTCTTTTGCAGACTCCATCAGGTTTTCTTCCAGAATGGTCCTGTATTTGGCTCCATCCATCTTCCCATCAATTTTAACCATCTTCCCTGTCCCTGCTGAAGAAAAGCAGGCCCAAACCATGATGCTGCCACCACCATGTTTGACAGTGGGGATGGTGTGTTCAGCTGTGTTGCTTTTACGCCAAACATAACGTTTTGCATTGTTGCCAAAAAGTTCAATTTTGGTTTCATCTGACCAGAGCACCTTCTTCCACATGTTTGGTGTGTCTCCCAGGTGGCTTGTGGCAAACTTTAAACGACACTTTTTATGGATATCTTTAAGAAATGGCTTTCTTCTTGCCACTCTTCCATATAGGCCAGATTTGTGCAATATACGACTGATTGTTGTCCTATGGACAGAGTCTCCCACCTCAGCTGTAGATCTCTGCAGTTCATCCAGAGTGATCATGGGCCTCTTGGCTGCATCTCTGATCAGTCTTCTCCTTGTATGAGCTGAAAGTTTAGAGGGACGGCCAGGTCTTGGTAGATTTGCAGTGGTCTGATACTCCTTCCATTTCAATATTATCGCTTGCACAGTGCTCCTTGGGATGTTTAAAGCTTGGGAAATCTTTTTGTATCCAAATCCGGCTTTAAACTTCTTCACAACAGTATCACGGACCTGCCTGGTGTGTTCCTTGTTCTTCATGATGCTCTCTGCGCTTTTAACGGACCTCTGAGACTATCACAGTGCAGGTGCATTTTTACGGAGACTTGATTACACACAGGTGGATTGTATTTATCATCATTAGTCATTTAGGTAAACATTGGATCATTCAGAGATCCTCACTGAACTTCTGGAGAGAGTTTGCTGCACTGAAAGTAAAGGGGCTGAATAATTTTGCACGCCCAATTTTTTAGTTTTTGATTTGTTAAAAAAGTTTGAAATATCCAATAAATGTCGTTCCACTTCATGATTGTGTCCCACTTGTTGTTGATTCTTCACAAAAAAATACAGTTTTATATCTTTATGTTTGAAGCCTGAAATGTGGCAAAAGGTCGCAAAGTTCAAGGGGGCCGAATACTTTCGCAAGGCACTGTAGGTCTATATACAAATGAAATGTGCTCTAGTGTCTTGTATTTTTTACTTAGCACACTTTCTCCTCCATGCACCTGGTAGCCAGTTACGGTGTGTACTGTGTGGTGTACGGTACCTCCTCCATGCACCTGGTAACCAGTTACGGTGTGTACTGTGTGATGTACGGTACCTCCTCCATGCACCTGGTAACCAGTTACGGTGTGTACTGTGTGGTGTACGGTACCTGTGCAGAGGCGGTACACTGTCAATGGTCTTAAGGCTGCCGCGCGTGGACACCACGTTGAAGCTGTCCGTACAGTCACATGACACGTGGAGGTAGTACTTGGGGTGGCGGTTCTCCACCACCACGATCAGCCCCGCCCAGCCGTGGGTCAGGTAGTAGCACGTCATGCCCTCGCGACCCTACATACACAGATAAAGAGGCAGACAGACACACAGACAGACAGACAGACCAGTAAGGCCAGCAGGCTAGTCTTTTTTTATTTATTTATTAAATGTTTATGTTTTATTGGTATGTAACTGTTATGAAAGTTGTATTGTCAATTTTGTTTTGGATTTAAATGCCACTTTAAACCACTTTCAGTAAGTAAGTAAGAAAAACACACAGACAGCCTGTTACTACATCATAATATATACCTACAATGACAGGGTTACACAACATTTTAACGAACCAGTCTGTAGAAATACACCCCCCCCCCGTGTGTACTACTTTTCAGAAACGCGCCACATATAGCAGTAAGTATAACCCATGTTTCCAATCCCGCCACGGAGCACTTATGCTGCCGTGAACGTTTCCAAAGGTTGGGTCCCCGTCTGTGGCTAGTAGGTTTAGAGTTGGAAAACTGAATCATTCAACAGAGCATCGCTTCCATTTCACAACCCCACCGTTCTCCCTTAAACACCTGGAAACATGACAGACCCTTTCAGACAGGCGCAAGTGTGTGAATGTGGAACGGATACTTGATTTGTGCATCCAATTCGCATTCACCCACATTCTCTTACTTACTCTAGCCTTGTTTGGTGTGTGTCTGTGAGTGTGTGTGTGTGTGTGTGTCAGTCTCCACTGTCCACTGTGTGTGTGGGACGTACATAAACTCCAACACACAGTCTTTTGTTCTAGGTTAATGATGAAAAACTGTTGGTTCTTTGGGAGTGTGTGTGTGAGTGCGCGGCTCACCCCTCTCACTCACCCCTCTCCCTTGTTGCCGATCAGGAGGACTGCAATGTGTGTGTCTCTGAGTATGTGTGTGTGTGTGTGTGTCTCTCTCTCACTGTGAGTGTGTGTGTGTGTGTGTGTGTCTCTCTCACTGGGAGTGTGTGTGTGTCCATGCCCCTCACCTCGTGTCTCTCCCCCTTGTTCTCGGTCAGTAGGATGATGGCGTCGGCCAGCGTGGTAGCGGTAGCCTCCACCTGCTCCACCATCACCTGGCGGGAGCTGTAGATAGCCAGGATGTAACCTGGGAAGTCCTGGTTGGGACGCCGTGCACTGGTGGGGCTCGACACTAAGAGAAGACAAGACTCCATTTGATTCACATTGTGATTGGTCGCCTTAATAAAAACCCTGATGAAGGCTAAGGGCCAAAACATTGGTTTAAACAATAAAGAAGTGGTTATGTCAACTTCCACTGCCCTCCAAGTTGCTGAATTTACTCTTCTCTACCATTGTGTTTTTTGTTCCCTCATTTGAAAGACAAGGTTCAATCCACAAGCTGGCGGGGGGATATTCCAGAAAGTTCCATATCCCCACAGAGGGATATTCCAGAAAGTTCCATATCCCCACAGAGGGATATTCCAGAAAGTTCCATTTCCCCACAGAGGGATATTCCAGAAAGTTCCATATCCCCACAGAGGGATATTCCAGAAAGTTCCATATCCCTACAGAGGGATATTCCAGAAAGTTCCCATATCCCTACAGAGGGATATTCCAGAAAGTTCCCATATCCCTACAGAGGGATATTCCAGAAAGTTATCAAAGTTGCAAAGTCGGCTTGGCTGGATGCTGTCTCTCATCTCTCCCTGCTAGAGCGGCACCTCTCTCTCTCCTTCCTCTAGCTCTTTATCAGCCTTGGTTAATAAAGTAGCTTAAAAACAGACTTTTCTCCTGCTTCCCTCGCTCGGATCAGACCGAGTCCGGATCCCACCAGGTCTCTACGGAACAAGTCTAGTTGTCCTCGCATCTGTTCGGAGTGGGTCTCCATACCGGGTCCGGTGTGGAAAGCCCCAGGTCCATTTCGGAACGGGTCCAACTTTTTGGACCCATGAAGACCGCTACCATGTGAGTCTATTACAGATGATTCAGCCCATAGGCACATTCTCCATATTAAATTCTTTACCGGCTGCTCACTCTCACACACACACACACACACACACACACACACACACACACACACAATGAGGTGACACATGCATAACATGAAATATGTCAGTTGTGTTTGGGCGGTACTCCTCTACCATTCATTCATGCCAATCCGCAGAGGGATATACTGTGTGTATGTACCTGGTGTGGGCGGCCCCACTCCGCTGACGTTCATCTGCCAGTGGTTAAAGGCGCAGCACACCACGGCGTACTCGCCAGGCTCCAACATCACGTCGCAGCCCACAAACTTCTTGACCGCCCGCTTGCTGTGGGCCAGCAACCTGCCCAAGGTCAGCTTGTTGCCACTGCCAAACGACGCTCTGAACACCATGATACACAGGTCCAAAAGGTGGCTGTCTGCCGTGTCCGACCGCCTAGGAGGAGGAGGGGAATAGAGATTCAATAGTTTAAAAGTTGGATTGTTTATTTACATGGTCTAAAGGGTTCTTTTTCATTCCAACAGGTGGCTGTTGAGCGAGAGAGAGAGAGAGACAGAAAGTACCTGCTGCCCTCCTGGAAGAGGGCGAACTCCAGCGCGGTTCTCTCCAGCATGGTCAGAGCGGTGACCGTAACAGGACCACAGGCTCTACTGGGGAAATAGCCCTGTAACCGCACCTCCTGCCAGTCTGAATGGATCTTACAGATGTCCACCGAGTCAAAGTACCTGTGGAAAGACAACAACAACAAAAATTACACAGACAGAGTTAGAGTCGCTGACTGTGTAACAGTCAGACCCGGGGAATGTGATCTTACAACCTGATGCATAATGCCGCTCCTTCGCTCAGAGCCAATTATGATGTCACTGATAACCACTAACCACTGCTTCACTACCCAGCCAGTTTCACCACTGCTTCAACTGCACAGACACAAAAGGCAAAGAAAAGCTGCCCAGAAAATAAACATACAATATCTGTTCTACGAATGTCGATGCATCACGTGCTGACATCATTAAATGAAATCTGTAAAGGTTTGTCAATTTTGCTGTTCTGAGCCAACAATAAAACCATAGTCCATTGACAGGGTTAATAGCAGTGTGTGATTTCCTAAAAAAAATAGCAGTGTGGTACACCACAAGGAGTTGTGTTAGGCCCAATTAGAAATCCAAGCTGTGATGCGCCTCTGCAGCATCTGTTGACATCAGCCCACAAATGTGCACGCACAAACAGTCACGCACACGGCTGCTGCGTGCCATGACAGGACTCCCTTACTACACCTTAACTTTACGTGAAGGCTATACTGTATCAAAAGAGCACATGGATGCATGCACACACTCACGGCAGTACTCCAATAAGCCCCATCTTTGATCAGCACAAAGTCTTGTGGAAGACAGCTCCTTCATTTGACTTCTTAAGGCATGAGCTATCTTGACATCCTTTTCCTCTCCCTCTCTTACAAGTTGATGTTTTCCTGATAACTTTGACCAAAACCCAACTCAGAAAACCACCCTCTGACCTGACATTCCAGTCGCTCACACGCACACACGATTCAAATGTATTTATACAGATCAAAGCCAACACTTTACCTACCTCTCCACCCCCCCCCCCCCCCCCCCCCACACACACACACACACAATTTGGCTTGCTAATAAAAATGGCTCTGCTTCAAAGCGACCGCCCCCAGAGACCCAACCAGTGACTGACTCACCCTCTTTTCTTCTCAGTCTGTTTTTCCCTGTTTTATCACCCCCCCCCCGCTTTGTCATCTGTCTGCTCCCCTCTTTCGTCTTCCCAGAAGAAGAGAGGGGGATAAGAGGGAAGAGATGGAAGAGATAAAATAAAAAAGCTCTGAAGCCAGAGTGAAGGGCTACTGTGGTGTTCTTAGTTCTTCTACTAGGCTACACTTGTTAAAATGCTGTGAGGACTTCACATCATGTATCTGTTTGTCAAGCACCCTTTACTAGGAATGGGCATTTGAAATCATTTTACTATTCAAATCATGATCTTTTTTTGGCTGTCCGGACAGTTGAAATACAGTGTTCTGGCCTGTATGGACATTGTTTGCAATATTCAAGTGTGTTTACTTCTGTGCAGCATGAGTAGGGAGCTAACATGATGATGCCCAGACTCCCAGTGCAGACAAAGTGGAGCAGGCCCAGTGATATAACAGAAGTACCTAAAGGAACAAAAATTATAGTACCGAGTCGTTTTTCATGTTCTAAGCTCGAAAAAGTACAGACGTTTCGGTATACCGGCAACACTAACAGACAGACACATTGAGACGCATTGAGACGGGACCTACTTGATGAAGTCTCCATACTCGATCCAGAAGACACCCTCGCTGCTGCCGTGGGCCATGAGCTCGTGGCGCAGGTGCTGCGGCCAATCAGGCCACTCGTCTGACCAGCTGCCGTTCCAGGAGAAGCGACCCCACGGGTTTCTCAACCGCAGTAGTCTGAGCGGCAGAGAGAGAGAGAGAGCAAAAACAGCGCAATCAGGACCGAAAAACTGAAGGACACTTATCAGGGTTCGATAAGTTTCTTACAACTACCAGCGGGAATAAAGGACACAATGACAGGAATCTGAAAAAGAGACTTCTTCCCTTCTCAGCAATAACTTAAAGCCCCACCCATTTATTAATTGTTGACCAATTAGCCCAACCCGGCTCCCACTAGTAACCCAATCGGCTCTCACCTGTAGCCCTGTACGTCCCGTACGTCCAGGATAGAATAGGCGTGGCGAGGGCGGAGGCCCAACGACTCGTACGTCACATCGTCCACCTTCATGTTCCCTCCTCCGCACGACGCCCCCATTAGAAACCTACCCACCACACACAGAACACAGACAGAGATATCAGCCCACAGAGAGAAGCAAGAGATTGAACCTCACGCAACTTTCTAGAGCACTGGTCACCAACCGGTCGTTCTCCAAGGCATTCCTAGTTGACCGCCAAACATTTCTGTACGATAAAGCCTTGTGTTCTTTTTTTTGTGTGTTCTTTTTTGTCTGTTGGCGGTAGGGTCGGCGACCTGTTGCCATTTTGAACCATTTCATGTGTCTGAAGGTACAAACTCTGCCTTCCCGGCGGGCCCGGAGAGCAAATCAAGTGCACTGCAGGCCTACCGCTGGCCAATCGGATGGCTCAGATGACCGTGTTTGCAGTAACGCAGCAGGCATAAAAGGAACCTACAGCAAAGCTGATACTGTGAGATATCAAAACGTCTAAAACCATGACTAGAGAGAGACTCGGCGAATACAGCAAAGCTGATACTGTGAGACATCAAAACGTCTAAAACCATGACTAGAGAGAGACTCGGCGAATACAGCAAAGAGCTGCTGTTTCTAACACTTTGTAATTCAACACTTTTATTAGCCCTAAAAACGCTCGTTCTTCCTATTTCCACTCGGCGCTGCAGCAGCAATGAATTATTAGGAATGTGTACTGTATCTATAGGCTTGCACTGTTGTTATTATCAGCGGCTTGGGTCTTTTTCAATATCGAGGAATATTGAGCTTTCTCTGTTCACAGGAGTAACAACATGAATTTGTGCACGATGCGGCGCGGCTCGACTTTCACCGCCAGCTGAAAGACGGGTGTCCCTTTTCGGTCACTGTCAGTGGAGGAAAGGGAGAGCGGCGGGATGTGGAGAGGCGGAGCCTCAGTCAGCTGCTCACTCCCTCCGCTGAGACTGACCATGAGATGCAGGTACCCATCAGCCCAGTCAAATAAAAGAAATAGCCAATGATTGAAATGTATGCTCAGCAGATCGATTACCGGTGCGATCATGGAGCGTACCCCCCAAAAAATTATGTAAACGGCCCAAACATTTCTAGCAAAGGCAATATACAGCGACTAGGTATCATTGGGCCTATACTTTACTGCACAAACCTCACTGCTACAGTACTGTTTTTAATTGGTTAATGTGGCATGGGCTTACATTGTTTAAGTCCTGTTCGAAAAAGAAAAGTCTGAGCGGTAGATCTCGGCTTGCGTTTTGACTCAAAGTGATCTTGACTCGGAAAAGGTTGGTGACCACAGTTCGAGAGTTCCCCCGGTTAACACGATCGATGTTTCCTTTACTGTGGCAATTGTGATCGAATCAACGCAACATACCCGAAACAGAAACTAACTAGGCAAGAGATTTTGTTGGGAGGCAGAACGCATCGGGAGTAGGATTCTATTGCATTGACACGCACTACTCAGCACGTACTCTACACAGACCGGTGTGGCAAAACCAATCAGAGCTGCAGTAGGCTTATATGCAAATAGACCATTGACTTATATGGATCTGTGCCATTCACTTTGAACTGGACCCTTGTTTACAGCTGTGGTCGTGAGTAGACGCGCTTGTTTTGAGATTAAAGTCGACAGCTGCTTGTAACCGAGTGTACACATTTTGTTCATATCCGTTGCTAGTTAGGGAGTCATTGATCATTTGTAGTCAGCAACAGGGGAGTGATTGCTTCCTACAAGAGCACACAACATGTACATCTCTAGACATCTTTGAAAAGCAAGTCAGGTAATGAGCTTTTTTTCTGTCTTAAAGGGACAGTGTTTTATTTTGAGATAGGCTTGAATAAACCAAGTAGCCAATAGGCAGCGGGAAGCATAATTTGTCTGTAATAATGGTGTGGGAATAATACTGCATTATATTTTGTAAAGTGGTTTCTTGCACTAAACAACACAACAACATGTCTGAAGGACAAGTGGATTAACAGGTTCATGTCAAGCCCTGCATATTGTTTTTCAAAAGTCTCAAGTGTTCACAGTAAACGTGCGCTGGAAGTTGCACAGAATTTGTGCGCTCAGCAGACCTGAGGTTTGCTAACATTGATCACGTGTCACCTTAAAACTCTTGGGGGCGGTTGGCAAAACGGATCCAGATATAAGCCTACTCATTGGACTAAAAAGCATTCTCCATTGAACATGCTTGTTAGTCAAGGAGTAGACGTAATCAGGGTCCATTCAATAGGCCACGTCATGACTTCTCAAATGAATGGACTTGTTCTTGACCTAGACTCTCTTGACCCCCCCCCCCCCGAAAGACAAATCTCCCCTATCCCCCTTACCCGGCCTCCTTGGAGCTCAGCATCTTGGCCCAGATGAGGTCCGTGTCGATGGGCTCCTCGCGGGGGTTGGTGGAGCTGACCTGCAGCATCAGGGAGTCACACGGCGCCCCCGTCAGCGTGGCCAAGCCCTCGATGGCGCGCCCCGCCTGCAGGGCGAAGTAGGAGCCATGGAGCTTGGCCAGGGCCTTCTCTATCAGGGCCACCCAGAGCTGCTTACGCTGAGCCTGGCGAGGGAGAGAGAGGAAGGAGGAATGGAGGACGGAAGGAGAGAGAAGAGGCAGAGAAGAAGATAGCGGTGGTGAAGTAGGAAGGACGGAGAAAGGTAGTGAAGGGGATAGAGGGACGTGTATGACGGAGAAAGGGAGGGAGAGAACAGTAGGCAAGGGGAGCGAGACACAGAGAGAGAGATCAAGAGAGAGGGAGAGAGAAGGGTAGGGAGAAGGAAGAATGGAGAGAGAGAGAGAGAGAGAGAGCGAGGAGGTAAAATCTATGAGCAGTGAATTAACCTTGCAACGCAATGAACATAACAGGGAAGACCAGAGTTCAGAGTTCACAGACGCGGTGAGGGACCACGCGTGAGTGCGTGTGTTGTCCCAGCCCTTACCTGGGAGAAGAGCAGGTATCCGTACTCATCGCAGGGAAGCATGTCGTCCACCAGCACGGTGATCCAGGTACCATCCTTACAAAGCCTGACCTGGTAGGCCCCTTCCTGGCAGATCCCCCTGGTGATCATCACCCTCTCCACCAGCTCTGGACGCTCCGCCAGCACCGCCAACGCACTCAGGAACCTGCAAGTGGGGGGGGGGGGGGGCAGCAATGAGATAGTCAGTCAGCAAGTCGGTGCAGGCATAACGTGGAAAACCAGACCCTGGGCAAACACAGTGACTCGGGTCTGGTTTCAACTACGGACTCTTTTGGCACTGCCTACGTCGATAAGGGGAGAGAGAGAGAGAAAAAAAACTATTCTGGGGACTCTCCCAACAAATCACAATGCAGACATGCCAGAACTCTGCGATTCAAAACCAAGGTTTACAGGCACAGCCTTTGCAGTGGTTTTAGTTGATGCAAACTAGCCACTTGCGAAATGTACTCATTAAAAATAACTTCTGTTTTCTAACATCTTGCTAGCTACGATTTGGGATTTTATTCAAGAAGATAAAGTAATCACATAGTTCCTCTATGCCAAGAGTCCATCATTGAAACCAGATCCTAGTCACTGTGTTTCCGAGACGAAGGCAGGCAGGCAAGAAGGTTATACGTATAAGTTAGTAAAAGTCAGTCAGACAATATAACTTATTCTTCACATTTATGACCAGATTCAGGATTGTGTGGGTTCTACGTTATTTCCTACTTCACAGTAGGGCCGAAATGCCTTCTTGAACATGGGAACGTTCATTTGCAAGCATTTCGTCAAAACCCCCGCAATAACATCTGCTAAACACATGTATGTGACCAATAAAATTGGATTTGGAATTGATTTGATGCCTTAATGACTAACTTGAATGGGACCCGTAAATATGAATTTAAAAAAAGTATGACCCGAGTTTAGCCAAGGGAAGAAAAATCACTGAGCTATGGTGGGAGAAAGGCAGGACCCACGACTGGCTAAGATAATGGAGGGATAAAGGAGAACTACCTTCTGGAGCACAGTGCCACGCTCACTCAGCCGGTTACATGCCAATTCTTAAACGAGATGGGTGAGGCTTAAGACGGTGTGAACGATTCTGAATGAGTGTAAACAAAAGAAGAGGTCTCTATAGAAGGGCAAAGCTCATTCAATGAATTTTCCTCCTACGTGTCTCCAAAGTGGGATAACAAGTTTAGCACATTTCAAAGCAGCATAACTTCCCCGTGTTTCCTCCATCTGCAGCGTACGACACGCCATTCTGTAGCTCTGCTTCTGTACCTTTCTCAATCATTCTGTAGCTCTGCTTCTGTACCTTTCTCAATCATTCTGTAGCTCTGCTTCTGTACCTTTCTCAATCATTCTGTAGCTCTGTTTCTGTACCTTTCTCAATCATTCTGTAGCTCTGCTTCTGTACCTTTCTCAACCATTCTGTAGCTCTGCTTCTGTACCTTTCTCAATCATTCTGTAGCTCTGCTTCTGTTCCTTTCTCAACCATTCTGTAGCTCTGCTTCTGTACCTTTCTCAATCATTCTGTAGCTCTGCTTCTGTACCTTTCTCAATCATTCTGTAGCTCTGCTTCTGTACCTTTCTCAATCGATGGCTGACTTGCCACCAACCAAAACCCCTAAAAAGAGCCAGGCAAAAGCCAAATGTAGGAGGAGAACATTGAGAGGAAGCAGACTAGAGGAAGGTTATGGAACGCAGGAGATCTTCCTGCTAATCTGCCCTTCCTAGAGCTGAGCCCCTTGGTTTGAGGCTTTACTCAGCAAGCACTCCCTGAGTGTGTGTGTGTGTGTGTGTGTGTGTGTGTTTGTCTGTGTGATCTCGAAGCTAGAGAATCGGTCTCAAGAGGGGCCTTCTTGCATGATATTCTTCCCGTATCATCTCAACGAGACATTTTTCAATAGCAACTCCATCTCCCTGTCTGCACCGGGTTACGGTGCTAGACAAGCATGGACGATCTGGCCATTCAAGCCCATGCAAATCCAATCAATGCAAATCAGATTAAAAAAGAAGCGAATCAAAATCCAATTACTTCGGGCGTAGCGACAAGAACGCTGGACTAGGACGGGTTTCTAGCCTCTCCGGCCGCTCAAGGGTGGGTTGATGTGACGGTATGCGATTTGACATGTGGTTGCCTGGCCGGGGATGTGTAACATGGACTGGAAATGTGACTAGGGGTGTGATTCAGAATGGGAATTGGGTCACTTCCTGTAGTGTGAGAGAGAGAGTGGAGGGGTGCCTGGGGAGGGTTATTTTTGATAAGCGGCTGTGCATGTGTGTGTGTATTTGAGAGTAAAAAGTGTATGAGAATGAGTGTGTGTGTGTGTGTGTGTGTGTGTGTGTGTTTGTAGGAGTGACTACACAGGCCCCAAGGACACCCAAAACAAGGGCGTGGAGATAAACCCTATGTGTCCAGACCTACATTCCTCTGAATAATCCTACAGTCAGGTGCTCTATCAGTACATCTGGCTGCCTCACCCCTCCTCTCTCTTTCTCTCTCCCCAGCTCTTTCTATCTATTTATTTATCTCTCCCTCTTTCGCTCGCCCTCCCCCCCTTTTTCACTCGCGCCCTCCCTCCTCCCTCTCTCTTTAGCCCCCCCCCCCCCCCCCCCCCCCCACACACTCTCTCCCTCCCTTTCTCTCTCTCTCTCTCTGCTTTAGGCCCAGGGAGTACATCTATATTCATTTTTCAGTGATAAACTACACGGACCACCAGTGTGTTTGTTTATTCTCTCCCACTGACCTTTAAGACGAGCGATGAGAGATCACCTCTCACATGCAGAGTGGAGTTGGTTTATTCATTCAGAAACACCTTAGTAAACAGACCAGGGAGGGCAGAGACAAAACACTGTTTCTAACAAGCACAGCAGGCACACCGAACACGCAGGCCACGTATATAGCACGCTGTTTGGCACCCACACGCCCACACACACTACGAAGCTGCACACAGTGAAGACAACTCACCAACAGTTTCCCAGCAGGCCTTGTAGGATGTCCGAGGGCCGAGGGGTGCGGAAGACAGACCATTTGACGCCACGGTCCTTAAAGTTGTTGCAGTTGATCTCGTGAGGGCGGAGCCACTTTTTGATTCGCTGCTGGACGCTGTCGCCCTCGGGGAAGCCCACGGATTGGGGGCTGGGAGGGAAGCTGTCGTCCACGAAGTTCACCACGTTCTAAAATGACGGAGAGATATAAAACATGACCCTTAACCTCCAGACGAGACGGAGGTTACACAACAGTCCAGCTGAGAAACCACACACATATCAGTAGAGTCCGATGATATAAGTCAGTAGCCTGGGTACAAGCGTGAGTCATTTGCTTGGCTGAACAAGTGCATTATCATACTGGCATCGAGACTAGTCAAAACAAGACTAAGTCACCACACGGAGATAAAACATGTACTGTATTGTTGGCTGCAATCTGGAAATCCCACAATATAGGGAAGAGTGGGGTTAGTTGAGCGAAAGGGTTCAATGAGCCACACCTTGGTTTCTAGGAAACCAGACACAAAATGTGTCATGTGACCAAATATTTAGGAATAGGTCATCATTTCATGGAGTCTGTGTAGGAACAAACCACATAGAAAAAGTAATAAGCAAGTTAGCTCCAAAAAACGGATTTACACAAAGTCAAATTCATTTATTGTTATAGGTTTCCTGATGCTTGTATCGAAACCAAAGTAGCTCGTTTTAACATTGTTTTAATTTAAGTTGGGGTCTCTATAAGCTACAACATGAGGTTATAAACCTAGGATGAAAGTGCATCCTTTGGGCTAATACAGTCCAAAAGTTTGCCTTGGGGTAAGCCGAAGGCAATGGGGTAAGTTGAGCCAATGGCCGCCATACCCCATACAAATGACTATAACATGTTGTGCGTTCTGTTTTTTTGTGTGTAATGTGTTATAGATACAGTTGAAGTCGGAAGTTTACATACACTTAGGTTGGAGTCATTAATTCTCGTTTTTCAACCACTCCAAAAATGTCTTGTTAACAAACTATAGTTTTGGCAAGTCAGTTAGGACATCTACTTTGTGCATGACACAACAATTGATTACAGACAGATTATTTCACTTATAATTCACTGTGTCACAATTCCAGTGGGTCAGAAGTTTACATCCACTAAGTTGACTGTGCCTTTAAACAGCTGGGAAAAAAACAGAAAATGGTGTCATGGCTTTAGAAGCTTCTGATAGGCGAAATGACATCATTTGAGTCAATTGGAGGTGTACCTGTGGATGTATTTCAAGGCCTACCTTTAAACTCAGTGCCTCTTTGCTTGATATTTGATATAATGGGAAAATCAAAAGAAAATCAGCCAAGAAAAAATTGTAGACCTCTACAAAGTCTGGTTCATCATTGGGAGCAATTTCCAAATGCCCGAAAGCACCACGTTCATCTGTACAAACAATAGTACGCAAGTATAAACACCATGGGACCATGCAGCCGTCATCCTGCTCAGGAAGGAGACGGGTTCTGTCTCCTAGAGATGAACGTACTTTGGTGCGAAAAGTGCAAATCAATCCCAGAACAACAGCAAAGGACCTTGTGAAGATGCTGGAGGAAACAGGTACAAATTATCTATATCCACAGTAAAATTAGTCCTATTTCGACATAACCTGAAAGGCCGCTCAGCAAGGAAGAAACCACTGCTCCAAAACCGCCATAAAAAAGCCAGACTACGGTTTGCAGCTGCACATGGGGACAAAGATCGTACTTTTTGGAGAAATGTCCTCTGGTCTGATGAAACAAAACTAGAACTGTTTGGCCATAATGACCATCGTTATGTTTGGAGGAAAAAGGGGGAGGCTTGCAAGCCGAAGAACACCATCCCAACCGTGAAGCACGGGGGTGGCAGCATCGTGTTGTCGGGGGTGGTTTGCTGCAGGAGGGACTGGTGCACTTCACAAAATAAATGGCATCACGAGGAAAGAAAATTCTGTGGATATATTGAAGCAACATCTCAAGAGATCAGTTAAAGTTTGGTCGCAAATGGGTCTCCCAAATGGACAATGATCCCAAGCATTCTTCCAAAGTTGTGGCAAAATGGCCTAAGGACAACAAAGTCAAGGTATTGGAGTAGCCATCACAAAGCCCTGACCTCAATCCTATAGAACATTTGTGGGCAGAACTGAAAAAGTGTGTGCGAGCAAGGAGGCCTACAAACCTGACTCAGTTACACCAGCTCTGTCAGGAGGAATGGGCCAAAATTCACCCAACCTATTGTGGGAAGCTTGTGGAAGGCTACCCGAAACGTTTGACCCAAGTTAAACAATTTAAAGGCAATGCTCCCAAATACTAATTGAGTGTATGTAAACTTCTGACCCACTGGGAATGTGATGAAAGAAATAACAGCTGAAATAAATCACTCTCTCTACCATTTTTCTGACATTTCACATTCTTAAAATAAAGTGGTGATCCTAACTGACCTAAGATGGGGCATTTTTACTAGGATTAAAATGTCAGGAATTGTGAAAAACTGAGTTTAAATGTAGTTGGCTAAGGTGTATGTAAACTTCCGACTTCAACTGAATGAACTCAAGATGTGCATTTGTATTGTTAGAGAGGAGACATCATCATGCTCCGTGTTACAAACGTAAAACAAGCAGGGGTCTGGCCCCCTTACAGGTGCTCGAGAGAGAGAGAGAGAGAGCAGCGAGAAGGGATGAAAAAAAATGACTGAATGACACTGTAGAGGTACACTGACCAAAAAAAAAAAAAAAAAAAAAAACATGTCCCCGCGTGAGAGACTCTGAAAGAGTAGCAGAGGCACACAAGGTCTTCTGTTGACATGGAGTCTGAGCTTGTTAAACTCATAAAGAATCTCACGGACCAGCTTCATGGGCTTAGAAGCCTCAAATGCAGAGAAGTTGCCCACAACATTGGCACATCCTCCCCTATCCCGGACAACTGGTCGAGAAATGGATGTGTAAGTGATATTGAACAGAGAGATCGTTATCTGAATGAAGGCATACATTTAAGATGTACAATATACCACACCCCCATTCCGTGAAATAAGCTTTCACCTACCAGCACCCTCACGGGACACCCTCATGTGACACCCTCGCGGGACACCCTCTCCGACTTACCCCAAAGCGGCTCAACGCACACTGTCCCTACGCTCAACTTAACCCAAGAGACCACTTTTTTGGACAAGCGGCCTTTTCAAAACTGTAATGTTTACATGAATACTGATTATTTCCTGGGATCCACGACATCATATATGTCGGCATCTGTGTTAGAAAGAACACTATATTTCCCTTACCGTAGCGATGCTGAATGTAAGACAAATGGCTCAACATACCCGACTCTTCCCTACTGTAAATATAGCATGTGCAAACTAACAACACATGTCAAATATCCTAAACATGCCAGAGTAGCCTAAACATGCAACGATCAGAGATCTAAGGTTAGGACTATAAACCACTATAGTCCCTAGCCTACATGTTCTCTGTCTGACGTCTGTGATTAATTCGGAGGCCTGCAGGCCACCGTAGGAGCCACAGAACGCTGAGTCGGGTACCAGGAAAAACATTGGCAGTGAGTATTCATGTGGCTAAAGGAGCCTCTCCCTGCTGTTAAAACATTAGGATGCACACGCAGCACGGAAGGTGCCAAGACGCATCAAAACGCATATTCCCGAGATCAAGAAGACGGCACGCTGAATCACACAGCGATGCTTCTAAAACACACCGACCTGTGCACCCCGAGAAGCACTTTCCAGCTAAGTCGTGCTTCTTTGAAATGTGCAATTGAAATAATCTGTCCAGAATATCTACTTCAATTCCAAATGTAAGTGATCACTTTTTAACAAAACAGTTTGAATTTAGGCTAACCAACCTACAATAATGACCTGACACTATCACTCTGTCAAAACCCTGCTCAACAAACCTGAGGGAACTCATACAAAGACTAGCCTATGCTATTTCCTCTGTGCGCTGTTGGTAGTGGTGGGATTCTGCATCCTGAACCAGTGGAAAGTACTGGAAGCACCCCGGCAGTGCACAGTCAATGGAGACAAATTGATTCGTCACCCTACCCAAAAAGCCACTTCTGTTGCCCTCGACACCGTGGCAGACAGCGGCACATTGGCCCCTGCCCCCATTTCCCATCATTCCCCAGAAGACTTAGCCCCCCCCCCCGGGGTCCATCGGTGGCTCACTGGCTCAGTGGCTCTGCAGTTCAGAGGTTTACACTGCCCCTGTTTGTTGTCGGGTTTAGCCAGCAACCGATAACATTTTCCTTTGCTTCACAGCAGTTGGGAGGGCTTTCGGCGTTGACTGACCTGCAAATAGAGAGGCCTCTTTTAACTTGAGTTCCAAAAGCCACTCGCCGACAACACAGGACCTCGGAGACGGCAGCGTATAAGAAATGGGATAAACATGTACAGTGTATGTGGCGCGTATCCACTTTCAGCACACGTGGAAATCAAAGGCAAACGAGGACGAAGCAGATGACTCATCGTGACACGTGCAGAAACAGGACAGACAGACAAGACACAAACAGTCCCACGCAGCGTGAGTGTCCCTTCAGCTATTCTCGCCAGGGCCAGCTGTTTGAGGCCTGTTGTGATGGCGACATTGCAACACAGTGCTGGTCTGACTGCCTGACTGTCTCCGATGGAACCGAGTTGGGTAATTCTCAAGGCTGGGCCAATGCCAATGCCTGAGAGCACTCTACTGCATTCGCAGTCACAGTTCAAGGCTAGGCTAGTCCGGCTAACAAAACACACAGCACTCCAGCTGTCTGAGTCTCTATAGAAACCTGAATCAATACTGGGACATTTGAATAGGGAGAGGGAGTGACTGGCACGATGCTACAGTCAACCTACTGATCGTGGCAATAGATGGCTATTGAATGGCTATTGAGCCAACATGACAGTGGCACACTTATTGAACCGCCATTACATAGAAACAGCGCCGATAACGTTTACACTGGTTTATAGTACACTGGTTTATTGCCAATACAGCCCGTTGAAACATGTGGCGGTTGAAATATGTCCGAGGAGAAAGTGGTGATTCGCTCCCAAGCGTTCAGTTAAAATCCACCTGTCTGCCTACTGTTTGAATCGTGCTGTCATTTAGCCGTGGCGATTTAATGAAAAGTAGAATGGAACATATGACGTTGTCGTCAACTTTACTCACTGCTCTAGCACACTCTGCTAACCCTGATGTCCTTGCTGTGTCTGAATCCTGGCTCAGGAAGGCCACCAAAAATTCAGAGATTTCCATACCCAACTATAACATCTTCCGTCAAGATAGAACTGCCAAAGGGGGGGGAGTTGCAGTCTACTGCAGAGATAGCCTGCAAAGTAATGTCATACTTTCCAGGTCCATACCCAAACAGTTCGAACTACTAATTTTGAAAATTACTCTCTCCAGAAATAAGTCCCTCACTGTTGCCGCCTGCTACCGACCTCCCTCAGCTCCCAGCTGTGCCCTGGACACCATTTGTGAATTGATCGCCCCCCATCTAGCTTCAGAGTTTGTTCTGTTAGGTGACCTAAACTGGGATATGCTTAACACCCCGGCAGTCCTACAATCTAAGCTAGATGCCCTCAATCTCACACAAATCATCAAGGAACCCACCAGGTACAACCCTAACTCTGTAAACAAGGGCACCCTCATAGACGTCATCCTGACCAACTGGCCCTCCAAATACACCTCCGCTGTCTTCAACCAGGATCTCAGCGATCACTGCCTCATTGCCTGTATCCGCTACGGAGCCGCAGTCAAACGACCACCCCTCATCACTGTCAAACGCTCCCTAAAACACTTCTGTGAGCAGGCCTTCCTAATCGACCTGGCCCAGGTATCCTGGAAGGACATTGACCTCATCCCGTCAGTTGAGGATGCCTGGTCATTCTTTAAAAGTAACTTCCTCACCATTTTAGATAAGCATGCTCCGTTCAAAAAATGCAGAACTAAGAACAGATACAGCCCTTGGTTCACCCCAGACCTGACTGCCCTCGACCAGCACAAAAACATCCTGTGGCGGACTGCAATAGCATCGAATAGTCCCCGTGATATGCAACTGTTCAGGGAAGTCCGGAACCAATACACGCAGTCAGTCAGGAAAGCTAAGGCCAGCTTCTTCAGGCAGAAGTTTGCATCCTGTAGCTCCAACTCCAAAAAGTTCTGGGACACTGTGAAGTCAATGGAGAACAAGAGCACCTCCTCCCAGCTGCCCACTGCACTGAGGCTAGGTAACACGGTCACCACCGATAAATCCATGATTATCGAAAACTTCAATGAGCATTTCTCAACGGCTGGCCATGCCTTCCGCCTGGCTACTTCAACCTCGGCCTACAGCCCCGCCCCCCCCGCTGCTCCTCGCCCAAGCCTCTCCAGGTTCTCCTTTACCCAAATCCAGATAGCAGATGTTCTGAAAGAGCTGCAAAACCTGGACCCGTACAAATCAGCTGGGCTTGACAATCTGGACCCTCTATTTCTGAAACTATCCGCCACCATTGTCGCAACCCCTATTACCAGCCTGTTCAACCTCTCTTTCATATCGTCTGAGATCCCCAAGGATTGGAAAGCTGCCGCAGTTATCCCCCTCTTCAAAGGGGGAGACACCCTGGACCCAAACTGTTACAGACCTATATCCATCCTGCCCTGCCTATCTAAGGTCTTCGAAAGCCAAGTCAACAAACAGGTCACTGACCATCTTGAATCCCACTGTACCTTCTCCGCTGTGCAATCTGGTTTCCGAGCCGGTCACGGGTGCACCTCAGCCACACTCAAGGTACTAAACGATATCATAACCGCCATTGATAAAAGACAGTACTGTGCAGCCGTCTTCATCGACCTTGCCAAGGCTTTCGACTCTGTCAATCACCATATTCTTATCGGCAGACTCAGTAGCCTCGGTTTTTCGGATGACTGCCTTGCCTGGTTCACCAATTACTTTGCAGACAGAGTTCAGTGTGTCAAATCGGAGGGCATGCTGTCCGGTCCTCTGGCAGTCTCTATGGGGGTGCCACAGGGTTCAATTCTCGGGCCGACTCTTTTCTCTGTATACATCAATGATGTTGCTCTTGCTGCGGGCGATTCCCTGATCCACCTCTACGCAGACGACACCATTTTATATACTTTCGGCCCGTCATTGGACACTGTGCTATCTAACCTCCAAACAAGCTTCAATGCCATACAACACTCCTTCCGTGGCCTCCGACTGCTCTTAAACGCTAGTAAAACCAAATGCATGCTTTTCAACCGATCGCTGCCTGCACCCGCATCCCCGCCTAGCATCACCACCCTGGATGGTTCCGACCTAGAATATGTGGACATCTATAAGTACCTAGGTGTCTGGCTAGACTGCAAACTCTCCTTCCAGACTCATATCAAACATCTCCAATCGAAAATCAAATCAAGAGTCGGCTTTCTATTCCGCAACAAAGCCTCCTTCACTCACGCCGCCAAGCTTACCCTAGTAAAACTGACTATCCTACCGATCCTCGACTTCGGCGATGTCATCTACAAAATGGCTTCCAACACTCTACTCAGCAAACTGGATGCAGTCTATCACAGTGCCATCCGTTTTGTCACTAAAGCACCTTATACCACCCACCACTGCGACTTGTATGCTCTAGTCGGCTGGCCCTCGCTACATATTCGTCGCCAGACCCACTGGCTCCAGGTTATCTACAAGTCCATGCTAGGTAAAGCTCCGCCTTATCTCAGCTCACTGGTCACGATGGCAACACCCACCCGTAGCACGCGCTCCAGCAGGTGTATCTCACTGATCATCCCTAAAGCCAACACCTCATTTGGCCGCCTTTCGTTCCAGTACTCTGCTGCCTGTGACTGGAACGAATTGCAAAAATCGCTGAAGTTGGAGACTTTTATCTCCCTCACCAACTTCAAACATCAGCTATCTGAGCAGCTAACCGATCGCTGCAGCTGTACATAGTCTATTGGTAAATAGCCCACCCATTTTCACCTACCTCATCCCATACTGTTTTTATTTATTTATTTTTCTGCTCTTTTGCACACCAATATCTCTACCTGTACATGACCATCTGATCATTTATCACTCCAGTGTTAATCTGCAAAATTGTAATTATTCGCCTACCTCATGCCTTTTGCACACATTGTATATAGACTCCCCCTTTGTTTTCTACTGTGTTATTGACTTGTTAATTGTTTACTCCATGTGTAACTCTGTGTTGTCTGCTCATACTGCTATGCTTTATCTTGGCCAGGTCGCAGTTGCAAATGAGAACTTGTTCTCAACTAGCCTACCTGGTTAAATAAAGGTGAAATAAAAAAATAAAATAAATAAAAAACAGAGGGAACATAATCAATATGTTTAGTGTGCTCTGCATGCTCCTAGAAGAGAGTTAATTACAATGTTTCCACCAGACAGGGCTTCACAGAAAAATAAAGAAAAAAATGCCAGCACGCCTCAGCGTTGTTAACCGGTCTGAAATGCTACAGTGGACAGGCACATATTCAACATATTGTGACGTGGAATCTATATGGGGGGGGGGGGGGGTGGTTGTTTTGAGGGTAAAATTTCAAACCACATGATAATGTCATCATGGTAATACATTTTCAACATAGACAAAATATAGAAAATACGTTGTAATTTCTACCTGGGAAACAACGTCAGATCGTCAACGTAATATCCACTATTAGGGGGGGAAAAAAACTATAGGCTGGGCAGCACCTCATACTGGATAGTTGATCTCGCTACAGCTATCCTTTCGGTCTCCCATCCAGGGTTTTAACCAAGCCCATCCCTCCTAAGCTTTGATAATTGTCACTGACTATATGTGCGATGGTGAGAATGATCGTAGAGAAATCCCCACTATTAGAATCACTGCTGCTATTGAAGTCATTCCAAAGTGTAGGTTCAACAGAGAAAACGTAATGGAACCATACTTTATCACTCATATAAACGGCAATTATGCTGTTTAGGAAGTCAACAACGGCTATTGTTTAAATTCAACCCAGGATTCAACAACAACAACTAAAAATAGACCGTACATATAGGCCTAGGGTTTCAAATGGTCTCTACAAGTTAAATAACACATACACTATGTTGGATTCAGCTAAAAATAGACCGTACATATAGGCCTAGGGTTTCAAATGGTATCTACAAGTTAAATAACACATACACTGTATGTTGGATTCAGCTAAAAATAGACCATACATATAGGCCTAGGGTTTCAAATGGTATCTACAAGTTAAATAACACATACACTGTATGTTGGATTCAGCTAACAATAGACCATACATATAGGCCTAGGGTTTCAAATGGTATCTACAAGTTAAATAACACATACACTGTATGTTGGATTCAGCTAAAAATAGACCATACATATAGGCCTAGGGTTTCAAATGGTATCTACAAGTTAAATAACACATACACTGTATGTTGGATTCAGCTAAAAATAGACCATACATATAGGCCTAGGGTTTCAAATGGTATCTACAAGTTAAATAACACATACACTGTATGTTGGATTCAGCTAAAAATAGACCATACATATAGGCCTAGGGTTTCAAATGGTATCTACAAGTTAAATAACACATACACTGTATGTTGGATTCAGCTAAAAATAGACCGTACATATAGGCCTAGGGTTTCAAATGGTATCTACAAGTTAAATAACACATACACTCTATGTTGGATTCAGCTAAAAATAGACCGTACATATAGGCCTAGGGTTTCAAATGGTATCTACAAGTTAAATAACACATACACTGTATGTTGGATTCAGCTAAAAATAGACCGTACATATAGGCCTAGGGTTTCAAATGGTATCTACAAGTTAAATAACACATACACTATGTTGGATTCAGCTAAAAATAGACCATACATATAGGCCTAGGGTTTCAAATGGTATCTACAAGTTAAATAACACATACACTATGTTGGATTCAGCTAAAAATAGACCATACATATAGGCCTAGGGTTTCAAATGGTATCTACAAGTTAAATAACACATACACTGTATGTTGGATTCAGCTAAAAATAGACCGTACATATAGGCCTAGGGTTTCAAATGGTATCTACAAGTTAAATAACACATACACTATGTTGGATTCAGCTAAAAATAGACCATACATATAGGCCTAGGGTTTCAAATGGTATCTACAAGTTAAATAACACATACACTGTATGTTGGATTCAGCTAAAAATAGACCATACATATAGGCCTAGGGTTTCAAATGGTATCTACAAGTTAAATAACACATACACTATGTTGGATTCAGCTAAAAATAGACCGTACATATAGGCCTAGGGTTTCAAATGGTATCTACAAGTTAAATAACACATACACTGTATGTTGGATTCAGCTAAAAATAGACCATACATATAGGCCTAGGGTTTCAAATGGTATCTACAAGTTAAATAACACATACACTGTATGTTGGATTCAGCTAAAAATAGACCGTACATATAGGCCTAGGTTTTCAAATGGTATCTACAAGTTAAATAACACATACACTGTATGTTGGATTCAGCTAAAAATAGACCGTACATATAGGCCTAGGTTTTCAAATGGTATCTACAAGTTAAATAACACATACACTGTATGTTGGATTCAGCTAAAAATAGACCATACATATAGGCCTAGGGTTTCAAATGGTATCTACAAGTTAAATAACACATACACTCTATGTTGGATTCAGCTAAAAATAGACCGTACATATAGGCCTAGGTTTTCAAATGGTATCTACAAGTTAAATAACACATACACTGTATGTTGGATTCAGCTAACAATAGACCGTACATATAGGCCTAGGTTTTCAAATGGTATCTACAAGTTAAATAACACATACACTGTATGTTGGATTCAGCTAAAAATAGACCGTACATATAGGCCTAGGTTTTCAAATGGTATCTACAAGTTAAATAACACATACACTGTATGTTGGATTCAGCTAAAAATAGACCATACATATAGGCCTAGGTTTTCAAATGGTATCTACAAGTTAAATAACACATACACTGTATGTTGGATTCAGCTAAAAATAGACCATACATATAGGCCTAGGGTTTCAAATGGTATCTACAAGTTAAATAACACATACACTGTATGTTGGATTCAGCTAAAAATAGACCGTACATATAGGCCTAGGGTTTCAAATGGTATCTACAAGTTAAATAACACATACACTGTATGTTGGATTCAGCTAAAAATAGACCATACATATAGGCCTAGGGTTTCAAATGGTATCTACAAGTTAAATAACACATACACTGTATGTTGTATTCAGCTAAAAATAGACCATACATATAGGCCTAGGGTTTCAAATGGTATCTACAAGTTAAATAACACATACACTGTATGTTGGATTCAGCTAAAAATAGACCATACATATAGGCCTAGGGTTTCAAATGGTATCTACAAGTTAAATAACACATACACTATGTTGGATTCAGCTAACAATAGACCGTACATATAGGCCTAGGGTTTCAAATGGTATCTACAAGTTAAATAACACATACACTATGTTGGATTCAGCTAACAATAGACCGTACATATAGGCCTAGGGTTTCAAATGGTATCTACAAGTTAAATAACACATACACTATGTTGGATTCAGCTAACAATAGACCGTACATATAGGCCTAGGGTTTCAAATGGTATCTACAAGTTAAATAACACATACACTGTATGTTGGATTCAGCTAAAAATAGATCATACATATAGGCCTAGGGTTTCAAATGGTATCTACAAGTTAAATAACACATACACTCTATGTTGGATTCAGCTAAAAATAGACCGTACATATAGGCCTAGGGTTTCAAATGGTATCTACAAGTTAAATAACACATACACTGTATGTTGGATTCAGCTAAAAATAGACCATACATATAGGCCTAGGGTTTCAAATGGTATCTACAAGTTAAATAACACATACACTATGTTGGATTCAGCTAACAATAGACCGTACATATAGGCCTAGGGTTTCAAATGGTATCTACAAGTTAAATAACACATACACTGTATGTTGGATTCAGCTAAAAATAGACCATACATATAGGCCTAGGGTTTCAAATGGTATCTACAAGTTAAATAACACATACACTATGTTGGATTCAGCTAAAAATAGACCATACATATAGGCCTAGGTTTTCAAATGGTATCTACAAGTTAAATAACACATACACTATGTTGGATTCAGCTAAAAATAGACCATACATATAGGCCTAGGGTTTCAAATGGTATCTACAAGTTAAATAACACATACACTGTATGTTGGATTCAGCTAAAAATAGACCGTACATATAGGCCTAGGGTTTCAAATGGTATCTACAAGTTAAATAACACATACACTCTATGTTGGATTCAGCTAAAAATAGACCATACATATAGGCCTAGGGTTTCAAATGGTATCTACAAGTTAAATAACACATACACTATGTTGGATTCAGCTAAAAATAGACCATACATATAGGCCTAGGTTTTCAAATGGTATCTACAAGTTAAATAACACATACACTATGTTGGATTCAGCTAAAAATAGACCATACATATAGGCCTAGGGTTTCAAATGGTATCTACAAGTTAAATAACACATACACTGTATGTTGGATTCAGCTAAAAATAGACCATACATATAGGCCTAGGGTTTCAAATGGTATCTACAAGTTAAATAACACATACTCTATGTTGGATTCAGCTAAAAATAGACCATACATATAGGCCTAGGGTTTGAAATGGTATCTACAAGTTAAATAACACATACACTCTATGTTGGATTCAGCTAAAAATAGACCGTACATATAGGCCTAGGGTTTCAAATGGTATCTACAAGTTAAATAACACATACACTGTATGTTGGATTCAGCTAAAAATAGACCATACATATAGGCCTAGGGTTTCAAATGGTATCTACAAGTTAAATAACACATACACTGTATGTTGGATTCAGCTAAAAATAGACCGTACATATAGGCCTAGGGTTTCAAATGGTATCTACAAGTTAAATAACACATACACTCTATGTTGGATTCAGCTAAAAATAGACCATACATATAGGCCTAGGGTTTCAAATGGTATCTACAAGTTAAATAACACATACACTATGTTGGATTCAGCTAAAAATAGACCATACATATAGGCCTAGGTTTTCAAATGGTATCTACAAGTTAAATAACACATACACTATGTTGGATTCAGCTAAAAATAGACCATACATATAGGCCTAGGGTTTCAAATGGTATCTACAAGTTAAATAACACATACACTGTATGTTGGATTCAGCTAAAAATAGACCGTACATATAGGCCTAGGGTTTCAAATGGTCTCTACAAGTTAAATAACACATACACTCTATGTTGGATTCAGCTAAAAATAGACCATACATATAGGCCTAGGGTTTCAAATGGTATCTACAAGTTAAATAACACATACACTGTATGTTGGATTCAGCTAAAAATAGACCGTACATATAGGCCTAGGGTTTCAAATGGTATCTACAAGTTAAATAACACATACACTCTATGTTGGATTCAGCTAAAAATAGACCATACATATAGGCCTAGGGTTTCAAATGGTATCTACAAGTTAAATAACACATACACTATGTTGGATTCAGCTAAAAATAGACCATACATATAGGCCTAGGTTTTCAAATGGTATCTACAAGTTAAATAACACATACACTATGTTGGATTCAGCTAAAAATAGACCATACATATAGGCCTAGGGTTTCAAATGGTATCTACAAGTTAAATAACACATACACTGTATGTTGGATTCAGCTAAAAATAGACCATACATATAGGCCTAGGGTTTCAAATGGTATCTACAAGTTAAATAACACATACTCTATGTTGGATTCAGCTAAAAATAGACCATACATATAGGCCTAGGGTTTGAAATGGTATCTACAAGTTAAATAACACATACACTCTATGTTGGATTCAGCTAAAAATAGACCGTACATATAGGCCTAGGGTTTCAAATGGTATCTACAAGTTAAATAACACATACACTGTATGTTGGATTCAGCTAAAAATAGACCATACATATAGGCCTAGGGTTTCAAATGGTATCTACAAGTTAAATAACACATACACTGTATGTTGGATTCAGCTAAAAATAGACCGTACATATAGGCCTAGGGTTTCAAATGGTATCTACAAGTTAAATAACACATACACTCTATGTTGGATTCAGCTAAAAATAGACCGTACATATAGGCCTAGGGTTTCAAATGGTATCTACAAGTTAAATAACACATACACTCTATGTTGGATTCAGCTAAAAATAGACCATACATATAGGCCTAGGGTTTCAAATGGTATCTACAAGTTAAATAACACATACACTCTATGTTGGATTCAGCTAAAAATAGACCGTACATATAGGCCTAGGGTTTCAAATGGTATCTACAAGTTAAATAACACATACACTATGTTGGATTCAGCTAAAAATAGACCGTACATATAGGCCTAGGGTTTCAAATGGTATCTACAAGTTAAATAACACATACACTCTATGTTGGATTCAGCTAAAAATAGACCATACATATAGGCCTAGGGTTTCAAATGGTATCTACAAGTTAAATAACACATACACTCTATGTTGGATTCAGCTAAAAATAGACCGTACATATAGGCCTAGGGTTTCAAATGGTATCTACAAGTTAAATAACACATACACTCTATGTTGGATTCAGCTAACAATAGACCGTACATATAGGCCTAGGGTTTCAAATGGTATCTACAAGTTAAATAACACATACACTGTATGTTGGATTCAGCTAAAAATAGACCGTACATATAGGCCTAGGGTTTCAAATGGTATCTACAAGTTAAATAACACATACACTCTATGTTGGATTCAGCTAAAAATAGACCGTACATATAGGCCTAGGGTTTCAAATGGTATCTACAAGTTAAATAACACATACACTGTATGTTGTATTCAGCTAAAAATAGACCGTACATATAGGCCTAGGTTTTCAAATGGTATCTACAAGTTAAATAACACATACACTATGTTGGATTCAGCTAAAAATAGACCGTACATATAGGCCTAGGGTTTCAAATGGTATCTACAAGTTAAATAACACATACACTGTATGTTGTATTCAGCTAAAAATAGACCGTACATATAGGCCTAGGTTTTCAAATGGTATCTACAAGTTAAATAACACATACACTGTATGTTGTATTCAGCTAAAAATAGACCATACATATAGGCCTAGGTTTTCAAATGGTATCTACAAGTTAAATAACACATACACTGTATGTTGGATTCAGCTAAAAATAGACCATACATATAGGCCTAGGTTTTCAAATGGTATCTACAAGTTAAATAACACATACACTGTATGTTGGATTCAGCTAAAAATAGACCATACATATAGGCCTAGGGTTTCAAATGGTATCTACAAGTTAAATAACACATACACTGTATGTTGGATTCAGCTAAAAATAGACCATACATATAGGCCTAGGGTTTCAAATGGTATCTACAAGTTAAATAACACATACACTGTATGTTGGATTCAGCTAAAAATAGACCATACATATAGGCCTAGGGTTTCAAATGGTATCTACAAGTTAAATAACACATACACTGTATGTTGGATTCAGCTAAAAATAGACCGTACATATAGGCCTAGGGTTTCAAATGGTATCTACAAGTTAAATAACACATACACTGTATGTTGGATTCAGCTAAAAATAGACCATACATATAGGCCTAGGGTTTCAAATGGTATCTACAAGTTAAATAACACATACACTGTATGTTGGATTCAGCTAAAAATA
Source organism: Oncorhynchus mykiss (assembly GCF_013265735.2). Taxonomy (NCBI): domain Eukaryota; kingdom Metazoa; phylum Chordata; class Actinopteri; order Salmoniformes; family Salmonidae; genus Oncorhynchus; species Oncorhynchus mykiss. The sequence goes on from NC_048580.1 coordinate 21,673,374, forward strand.
GACCGTACATATAGGCCTAGGGTTTCAAATGGTATCTACAAGTTAAATAACACATACACTGTATGTTGGATTCAGCTAAAAATAGACCATACATATAGGCCTAGGGTTTCAAATGGTATCTACAAGTTAAATAACACATACACTGTATGTTGGATTCAGCTAAAAATAGATCATACATATAGGCCTAGGGTTTCAAGCTTTGGTTGATTTCAAAAGTTAATAACACATCTGTTGAATTCACATCTCCAGGTCAGGTTAAAAATCGAAGTTAAGGAATAGGATTTAATCAAATCAAACTGTATTTAAAGTGCATTTAAAGTTTGATGTGATTAAGTCCCATTCTTTAACTTCAACTTTTTTGTTGTTGAAATGGAGACGTGACTCCAACATACCAATGACTAATTTGTAGACAAACTGGTATTAAAGCCAGACGGTGTGGCACAGATGGAGCTAACCAAGCAGAAGATACATCTCCTTCAAAATGTTGATATATTTGGTTTCGTTGTCAACCAAACTCAATTCAATATTACTTTTGTAAAACAGTCAAATAGCCCGTGAAAGCTAGCGTAGCAGTATTCATTCAACCTTAAAATGAGCAACACGCCCATGGCCACATTTTGAGGTTACTGTAACAATAAATGTCCTATTTAAATCATAGAAAGCGTGCTTGTTCAGGGTCGCAGGTCTGTGGAAACCTTCATAATTGCTATAATAACCGCCGCAGAATCTCCAACGGCGTTGATCACTTGCACCATGTACTTTAAAATGTAATCTCAACTGCAATCCAGGTCATTTGGTTGTGCTATTAGACGAAGCACAGTAATAGCGCATGAAGTTATTGTATAAACAAACAAAAAATGTCTGACATTGTATTCCCCTTTGAACTGTGTTATGCTATGAAAATGTTTGAAAGCGCAGTGATAACACATTTGGGAATTCAACAGTCTTTTTGAGTGGGTGAAAATAGGCGGGAATCTCATTGATCAACGTATCTCAAATATGACCCAGTTCCCCACGTTGAAAAGACGTGGTGTGCCCAGTGGGTTGGGACTATTTCTTAACAGTGTACTGACACGTTTTTTTTTCTCTATTACTTAAAACCTCAAGTAATAGATTATGGAGGGACAATGTCTATCTGGATGGATGTCTTTGTCCTTATACTGTCTAAATACCATCTTTAATTCACTCTCATATAGCTTCCGTTCTTGATCTACTTGTCGGTGACAACTCCTTAATGAAATAATGGCTAGGCAGTGTTGGAAAATGTAGGCAATTGTCATACTTGAGTAAAAGTAAAAATACCTTCATAGAAAATGACTCAAGTAAAAGTGAAAGTAACCCAGAAAAACCCTACTTGAGTAAAAGTCTAAAAGTATTTGATTTTAAATATACTCAAGTATCAAAAGTAGACGTAACTGCTAAAATATACTTCAGTATCAAAAGTAAAAGTATAAACGATTTCAAATTCCTTATATCAAGCAAACCAGACTGCACAATATTCTAGTTTTATTTTTTATTTTTTTAATCTACAGATAGCCAGGGGCACAGTCCAACACTCAGACATAATTTACAAATAAGTGTGTAAATTGGACCAATTATTTTTTACACCACTGTGGCTAGGAGATATGCCTCTACAATGTTGTGGTCATCTAAGCACTCTTCGGAGTGGTCTGACGACTCCTGGTGGTCCCTGTCCCCAGTCCACCTGGTCGTGCTGCTGATCCAGTTCTGCCTGCGGCTATGGAACCCTGACCTGTTTCACGTGCTACCTTGTCTCTCTCGCGCTCTCGTCGCTAACCGGGAAGTTCCATGGCATAAATCCGCTAAAGAAGGGTCGGAACCCAATGTAAAGCTGTGATGCCTCACAACATGTCAAACAAATCAAATGCCTTGCTTGGGCGGAGCTCCAAAGGTGCTCACCAGATTATTGCCATAGGAGCCAAAGTTAATAAAACAAGCACTGCTGACTAAAAAACAAACATTTTAGAACGTTCTCTGTTATTTCGAGATGAGCTAAAGCTGCGGCAAGAGGAGGGAAATGGATGTTGCCTATCATGTTTAGCCAATCAGGTTGCAGCAGTCTGTTCTTTTACCCCTGGTCAATCAAATAAAAAAGACTGCTGCAACCTGATTGGCTCAATGTGATGCGCAACATCCGGGACTAGCATTAGCTACTCTAACATGGTGTTTCATAAAGAATGTATACATATTGTCCCCTGTTTTCTTCCGCCATCTCATCCATTAAATAGAGTTAAAGACATTCTGCGGTCCATTTGTATACATTTGTAGCCAGTAGTTCTGAAAGCAGCGCTCACGATCCAAAAGTGGTCTCTGAAAATTTCGTACTACGTCACATTTGTGCACCTCACCTCGCTCTCGGACGTGCCTCTTTGCTAGCTGTCACTCGAGTGGCTGAAGCTCATTGGTTGAACTCAAATTGCTAGGGGGCTGGATCACGTGGGGGATAATGTGCAGAAAATGGGGCCGCACAGCTTCCAGATAAACGGTCGCTTTAAAAACTAGGGATTTTGTGGCTGAGGTAAGACTGTAATTCTGCTCATAGATTGTAAACGTATGAACTACACATTAACACATCCAGCCCAAACCGGGAGGTTTAAATAATAATTAGCAGTCACCAAAGTTCCGGAGCATGTCTTTAAGGAGGAAAATGACACCTCTTGCAGCCTAAATGAAGAACGTTTTATGTACAAACCGGCCCATGGGGGGATACGAATGTATAGCTGGCTGCATGGATTCCCTTTGGACGGTAAAATGAAATGACTCAATATCGCCATCTGCCAGCCTTTGGACTACATACACGACAACTCTCAAATATGTCCTACCTAGACGGAAAACAGTGATGCACATGCCTGTAGAAGAGTCCACCTTCTACAGGCATGTGGGGAGAGGGTTGAAATGTAACATCCAATCAAAATCCCAGTGGACCATTCAAACCGTTTTTGCAAGACAAAATTCTCCAGCGACGTGATTTTGAAGGTACGGGAGCGCGAGCCTACACCTTCTATAACCACTGTGGTTATTATTTGACCCTGCTGGTTACCTCTGAATGCACTCTTTTAATCTCCACCTGGCACAGCCAAAAGAGGACTGGCCATCCCTCGGAGCCTGGTTCCCCTCTAGGTTTCCTCCTAGCTTCTTGCCTTTCTAGTGAGTTTTTCCTAGCCGCTGTGCTTCTACATCTGCATTGCTTGCTGTTTGGGGTTTTAGACTGGCTTTCTGTACAGCACTTTGTGACAACAGCTGATGTAAAAAAGGGCTTCATAAAATACGTCATTTGAAGGTATTTTAGCATCTCTTGTGAGGCTGAGGCAGTCATGAGGCACCCTGGGGGAGATAGATTCACTGCACGGGGGGGAGAGTGTGCTTAGCCGACTCCACCCTCCCTAAACTAAGCTGTGCCGCTCGATGCTCCCGCTGATTACATTTGCTTTAGGGAAGCGGATAATTGCTGCTACTCTACTCCCCCGTTTCTAAAAATAAAATGCCCCGTGTTCACCTTAGCGTGCACATGGGTAGCACCACAGCCGCAAAGGAGAAAAGGAGGGGGGGTATGGTGCACAGGGGGATAGAAGTGAGGAGAGGGGGAAGAGAGAAGGGGAGAACGGTAGCACCGGGGACAGAAGGGAATAGAGGAGAGGGGGAAGAGAGAAGGGGGGAATGGGAAGAGAGGAGGACGACGGTGGATGGGATATTGGGAGTGAGGGATGAAAGAGTAGAGATGAAGGGATACATTTAGTCTAGGTGTTCAAGAGGAGGAGACGAGAGACTCTCCAACATCCTTCCTGTATAAGCCGGCTTCCCACCCACTCTCCCCAAAGGTGAACCCGCAACTCGCAGAGCAGCATTTGACATAAATAATGCATGGTAGAGCCAACGTTGTACCATTGTAAAAATGACACGATACCATCCACATGGAATGAAATGCATACGTGTGAGTGACAACGTTCCTGTATCAGTTTAAATGTACCCCCCATTTTCTTGCTTATGACAAAGAGCGTGGGCAAACATGATGAAATTCGGTGGCTTTTTAAAATCCAGATTCCATGTTGTCGAGATAAAGCAAACTTTAAAAAGTCAAAAAGTGAGGCATCTTCCTTCTCTACCTCTCCCTCGGGATAGTCCTATGTCCCCTCACCCAGTGTGTTTTATACACTGCCAAACAAATAGCGGACTACCAACCATTATGTGGCTGGCTACTTAATTGACTAATACATTTTTTCAGGCCAAACATTTTGCTGGGGGGCGTGCCCCCCCCCCCCAAACAGTTCACCCAAACAGGCGGTTGCCACGGGTTACATCAAGCTGGCTACGAGACCAACCACTCCAAAGGCAAATCAAAATCAGACCAATCAAAACGCTTTGCGCTCGAGTACTGAACCAAAATGACCCGTTGGGTCTTTTAGTATTTAAAGATGATCACGAGGGGTGGGGCAAAGGGACGTCACTCTACATTAGGTGTTTTAATCTGGAGATTAGTTTGTAATTACAAAGGGTAATTAGGGTTTCTCCATTAAGAAAAGACTGACATTTATGCTGGTTAATGAAAATTCATTGTTTCTTGATGGGGGTCAGCGTCATTATGGTTAGAGAATCTAAGCTTCTCTTAGCCATTTCAGAACTTTCTAACCTCTTGTAATCTTGCAATAGTTTATCAAAATGGTTATTTCTAAGTTTACTTTGAAAAAATGTCAATATAAATGTAATTGTACAGACTGAGGTTGATTTGTATGCATTGACTGACGCCATTGCAAAAAAACACATTTCACTGTTTCAATTTATCACCTCTTAAATAAAACATGTATTATGATTCACGTCTCCTTGTGTGACTGAAAACAGACTGGCAGTGTCTGTGTGAGAGAAAGAAAAGCCAGAGAGACTTTATGCAGATCAGAAAGTGTTCCCGGGGCAGCATGGCGTATTAGCGTAGACACTGATCTCCAGTCAGTTTAGCATTTACCCCACTAATGGTTAAGGTTAGGATTGTGGGAGGGGAAGCTGATCCTAAATGTGTATAGCTCACTTAAAAACACCTGCCTGGACGTGATCGAGAGATCCTTATGGGCTTGATAACCCTCTTGCGCCACACATATTGCAATGATAAATATGATACACACAGACTCTGGGCTTGCGAGCAACTTACTCACGGACAAACAAAGCCCTTTCACGTTGGAGCATTTTTAAGACAAACAACCACTAATTAGAAACCATTATGAGATGTGAAGAAAAAAAAAAAAGTCTTCTGACTCGGGCGATTTGTCCTGGTTTCAGAATGACTATTTGGGATAAACAGAGATGTTCGGGACTGCCGGTGTAACCAAGGGACAAACGTTCACCCCGTGCCCCATTAAAAATCAACTAATGAGCAGACAGAAACTACGACAACAAAAGCCTATTAGGGTCTCTTGGCAGCGTCTTTAAAAAAACGAGGCAGATCGGCGTTGCCTGCTAATCACTGGAACCATGGTAAAGTAGCCGGAGAATTAGAAGGCTGTATTGTGCCGCTTGGCAGTTCACAGTTGCAGTGTGACGCATATAAAACGTCCCGACTGCATTTATTATTCATGGCACCATGAAATATGCTCTTTGGGAAACTCGTTGACTGTTCATCTCTCCTGAAAGTGATGCTGACGTGACAGTTTCAAACTCTTTGGAAACTGATGTAAGTTGCTCGGGTATGATGTCAGTTCTCTTGACACGTGCTCTTTAAAAAAGACACTATTAGCTTTTGAAAAGCATAAACACAATCCATTTCCCAACCCCCCCCCCCCCCCCCCCCCCCCCCCCCCCCGGGTTCCCAGAGTGACTTACCTCTCGACAGAAGGTGGTGATGTTCTCCCAGAGTTCCTTGGCTTCGCCCTCGTCGTTGCGCCGCCGTGCCTCCACGTGCATGCTCTCCCTCCTCTTCAGTGGCTTGGCCACCTTGCGCAGCGTCAGGTACTGCTGGGCCGTGTGGCATGCCGCACAGTTCTTAGACTTGACGTCGTTGAGCAGAGTGCACGCCGGACAGCCCCACTGCTTCTCCTGCAGTAGCGTGCACGAGGAAGAGGAGGACGAGGAGGACGAGGAAGAGGAGGAGGTGTTGGTGGCCGAGGGCGAGGGGTAGACCCGGGCTTGTTTCCGGGCCTTGTGTCCAGAAGACGATGAGGAGGAGGCTGAGGAGCAGGAGCAGGGGCCGGGGAGACCGCAGTGCGGGCAGCAGCGAGAGCTAGGCTCCTGGAAGCCATGCAGCTTGGAGGAACCGCAGGCCGAGCACTTGGCCACCCCGGTGGGGTTGCGGAGGGTACATTTGGAGCAGGCCCAGGTGCTGAAGTCCGGACTGGAGGGGCTGGCCGGAGTGAAGCGCACCGTCTCGCAGCCCACCAGGTCGATGAGGTCGGCACCGGCCCGCGACGAGCGACATGCCTCGCACTTGGACGAGCCGCTAAGGTTGGGCAAGGAGCATCCGGGGCACTTCCAAGTGGGGGGCGATGTAACAGGGGCGTGGGAGGTGTGATGGGGGTGGGGGCCATCCTCCTCCTCCAGGATGCTGAGGCGCTTGCTGGGGAAGGAAGGCTCCTGAGGCTGGGCTTGCTTAGGCTTGGCAGGGCGGAGGGGAGGGCAGGGCGGAGGGGGCGCGTAGGCCGTGGAGGGCGAAGTGGGGCTGGGGGCGTTGAGGTTAGGGTTGGGTGTCCGCCCTGGCGGGGGCACCTCTCTCCTGCTGCGGGGCACTGGGTTGTTCTGGAGAGAAGAGAAGGGCGTGAAAGGGGAGGAGAGTGGCGTAGGGGGCAAGTTGGTGTCGGGGGGCTCCTGGGGTTCGCAGGGGGCGGCTGCGGGGGGCGAGTCGTCTGTTAAGTCTATGAGGAGTGGAGGGGCTGAGGCCCCTGCTACGTGGACGGGAAACCCTAGCACGGGCGTGCGAACCTCGGGCACCACCAGCGCCTCGGGTGGGATCTTGGGCAGCGACAGTTTCCTTGGTCCCCCGCAGGCCGAACACGACAATGCAACAGGAGTATTATGAAGCGTGCATCGCGGACACGCCCAGCCTGAGTGGTGGTGCTGCTGCCCCTCGGGTCCACCTGGGCCGCTCAGGCCCCCCACTTCCCCGTTGCTCTCCGACCTCCTCAGCGCCTCCTCCTTGGCCGGCTGCTGCCCGCGAGGCTCCAGGAGAACCATGGGAGTCATGACTGGCGCCGGAGGCTGCGGCGGCGGGGGCAGGAAGCCGTTAGTGGTGGCGGCCATGGTTGTGGTCGGCGTGGGGGTGCCCAACGAGGGTCCGAAGCCACAGACGGTGCAGGCGCCGGAGCCCTGGGGGTTGTTGAGGGTGCAGCGGGGGCAGGCCCAGCGTTGCTGCTCCTCGGTGCTGCTCAGCCTCAGGATCTGGTTGAGGTCGGGTTTCTGGCGTGGCGCCTCGCAGATGGAGCAGCGCGGCGCGACCCCCGAGTTTAGGAAGGTGCAGCGGCCGCACGACCACTCGCTGCCTTGAACTGCCGCCGCCATGGAGCCCGGGGACTGAGAGTGGCTGTATGAAAGAAAGACAGAAAGAGAGAGAAGAGGAGGACAAGTGGGAGATGGGGAGCAGAAGTTAAAAGGGAAGTTTTGGATAAGTGAGGGGGTGAGGAGAGAAGATGGAAAGAGAGGGGGGGGGGGGGGGGGGGGAGAGAGAGATTAGCCAGTGCAGTGGAATCAAAATCTCCCTCTTCGGGGAATTGAGGGCAGTAAATCCATGCACAATGCCCATGTGATGAGAGGAGCCAGCCAGAGAGCCAGCCAGCCAGTCAGACAGACGAAGCTGCCGCTAGTACTACGACGGGAGAATACGGAGTGAATCCTCTCACAAACATATACAATTCTCTCAGAACCATCCACCTGACTGACACTTATCGGAATGGAAAAAAGCCGGGACCTTCTGATCTAACACCTCCCATCATCCTCTCTCTGGTCAATGTTAATGGAGAGGACAGGAGCGGCGTGTCAAATAGAGTACAAGTCAGGATCAAAGCGAAAAAATTATTTCCAAATGGGCACTGACGGTTCTGTGTTAGCATTTAAGATTGGGGCTTTGGGCCTTCTGATATGAAGAAGAACTTCTGATCCAGGTTTATCCTCCTGGATCAAGATCCCTGTTGCCTAAATTGTTTTGTGCATTAAAAAAAAGCACCCCTTGTGTACACTTCCGGTAATACAGTATACCCCGGTATGGTACAGAAAGGGTATAACGTCTGAAAACCTGGATACCACCCAAACCTAACTAGAATAACTAGTATGTGTTCAAACGAGGATAGCATGTCCTAACTAGAATCATGTAGATGTGTTCATACGGCCCGTCCTAGGGGACTAGCACTGTTGGCCACCTCTAGACTGTGCCCAGGCTGTTGGAGGGACTGTGGGGCCCCTGGGGACACTCGACATGGGGTGCCGTTCGAGCGGGGCCCATAAATGCCACTGTCACTCAAAGCGCTCATGTGTGAACACTGCAACAGGGAGAGAAATGGACAAAGTGCTAAGAGCAAATGCCACTATCACCACGCCAAACTGCCCCGGCTGCCCCATTGGCTAGCATATCATCAGCTGACCCAGTGGTTCTCGAACCTCTCCCCGGGGACTCCCAGTCGTTCCATGCATTTGATCTATTCCAGAGCTGGCACACCTGATGTTTAAACGTGTCAACTAATCATCAAGCCTTTGGCTAGTTGAATCAGGTGAACTAGTTCAAAGCAACAACTCAATTGTGAAATGTCTGGGAGTCCCCGAGGAGAGGTTTGAGAACCACTGACCTGACTCCGGCGCTCGCTGGCCCCGAGAACATCTATGACTATTAATAATACAGCATTTATAGTGTTGCACGGTATACTGGTACCACGGTAATATAACAGCACCAAAACGTCACAATACTTATGATACCAACATTTTAGAACACTGTACCTTCAGTACCATTTTATATGATACTACCATATTTTTCAGCCCTTACCGATCGAAAGAAACTGCTGGCTCCTGTTATAAAAGGTTTATAAAGGCAGTTTTGTTTAAACATTTTGTTGAATTTAAGCAAAAGCCACCAGCCTCTTGTATGCGCAGGTCCAATAATATCTACTTGACTTTCATGCACATATCAGGTGTGGCAGCTGTAATCAGCCAGCCGCATCCACTACCAGCCCTCAACAAACCTGCTTCTCTCCACATCCCGTACTAGCCCTTATTCACCTGCTTCTTTATGCAACCCCTACTAGCCCTTATTCACCTGCTTCTCTATGCATCCCCAACTAGCCCTCACTCACCTGCTTCTCTATGCATCCCTTCCTAGCCCTCACTCACTCACATGCATCTCTCTGCATCCACAAATAGCCCTCAATCACTCATCTGCTTCTCTCCGCAACCCCTACTAGCCCACACTCACTCACCTGCTTCTCTATGCATCCCCTACTAGCCCTAACTCACTCACCTGCTTCTCTCCGCATCCCTACCAGCCCTCACTCACTCACCTGCTTCTCTATGCATCCCCTACTAGCCCTAACTCACTCACCTGCTTCTCTCCGCATCCCTACCAGCCCTCACTCACTCACCTGCTTCTCTATTCATCCCCTACCAGCCCTCACTAACTCACCTGCTTCTCTATGCATCCCCTACTAGCCCTCACTCACCTGCATCCCCTACTAGCCCTCACTCACCTGCTTCTCTCCGCATCCCTACCAGCCCTCACTCACTCACCTGCTTCTCTATTCATCCCCTACCAGCCCTCACTAACTCACCTGCTTCTCTATGCATCCCCTACTAGCCCTCACTCACCTGCATCCCCTACTAGCCCTCACTCACCTGCTGCTCTATGCATCCACTACTAGCCCTCACTCCCCTGGTTCTCTATGCATCCCCTACTAGCCCTCACTCCCCTGCTTCTCTATGCATCCCCTACTAGCCCTCACTCCCCTGCTTCTCTATGCATCCCCTACTAGCCCTCACTCCACTGCTTCTCTCCGCATTCCCTACTAGCCCTCACTCCACTGCTTTTCTCCACATCCCCTACTAGCCCTCACTCCCCTGCTTCTCTATGCATCCCCTACTAGCCCTCACTCTCCTGCTTCGCTATGCATCCCCTACTAGCCCTCACTCCCCTGCTTCTCTATGCATCCCCTACTAGCCCTCACTCTCCTGCTTCTCTATGCATCCCCAACTAGCCCTCACTCACCTGCTTCTCTATGCATCCCTTCCTAGCCCTCACTCACTCACATGCATCTCTCTGCATCCACAAATAGCCCTCAATCACTCATCTGCTTCTCTCCGCAACCCCTACTAGCCCACACTCACTCACCTGCTTCTCTATGCATCCCCTACTAGCCCTAACTCACTCACCTGCTTCTCTCCGCATCCCTACCAGCCCTCACTCACTCACCTGCTTCTCTATGCATCCCCTACTAGCCCTAACTCACTCACCTGCTTCTCTCCGCATCCCTACCAGCCCTCACTCACTCACCTGCTTCTCTATTCATCCCCTACCAGCCCTCACTAACTCACCTGCTTCTCTATGCATCCCCTACTAGCCCTCACTCACCTGCATCCCCTACTAGCCCTCACTCACCTGCTTCTCTCCGCATCCCTACCAGCCCTCACTCACTCACCTGCTTCTCTATTCATCCCCTACCAGCCCTCACTCACCTGCATCCCCTACTAGCCCTCACTCACCTGCTGCTCTATGCATCCACTACTAGCCCTCACTCCCCTGGTTCTCTATGCATCCCCTACTAGCCCTCACTCCCCTGCTTCTCTATGCATCCCCTACTAGCCCTCACTCCCCTGCTTCTCTATGCATCCCCTACTAGCCCTCACTCCACTGCTTCTCTCCGCATTCCCTACTAGCCCTCACTCCACTGCTTTTCTCCACATCCCCTACTAGCCCTCACTCCCCTGCTTCTCTATGCATCCCCTACTAGCCCTCACTCTCCTGCTTCGCTATGCATCCCCTACTAGCCCTCACTCACCTGCTTCTCTATGCATGTCCTACTAGCCCTCACTCACCTGCTTCTCTATGCATCCCCTACTAGCCCTCACTCACCTGCTTCTCTATGCATCCCCTACTAGGCCTCACTCCACTGCTTCTCTATGCATCCCCTACTAGCCCTCACTCCACTGCTTCTCTATGCATCCCCTACTAGGCCTCACTCCACTGCTTCTCTATGCATCCCCTACTAGGCCTCACTCCACTGCTTCTCTATGCATCCCCTACTAGGCCTCACTCCACTGCTTCTCTATGCATCCCCTACTAGCCCTCACTCCACTGCTTCTCTATGCATCCCCTACTAGGCCTCACTCCACTGCTTCTCTATGCATCCCCTACTAGGCCTCACTCCACTGCTTCTCTCCGCATCTCTTACTAGCCTTCACTCCGTCTGCTCTTCATGCGCATCTTTTCCTCCATCAGTTAAAAAAATAGATAATTTAGCAGTAATGGCGAGCGGGGCTGCAGACCCAGACGAGTCTTCTGTTGTTATATTTGTACATGTGTTACATAGGAGCTGCGCGCAACGCGAGCAATGTTAATAGATGCTATAATTTCATCGCCTGTTGTAAACAAGAGCACTGACCAGTTTGTGTAGACTTTGCAAGTTCACTGTCGTGCAGCCTCTAAGTACTAGAGAGGGAAAGACTTACAGCTTTACAGCACAGAAAACAGCTGGTCTCTACCCTTAACGGTTAAAAGAAATATCACCCATATTACCGGCCTTTTCCCCTCTATCGGGATTCACACGCATGTTTATATTATTTCACAAACCCGTTTAAAACAAATCCCAGACTGCTAATTATTAGTTTGATAAACAACTTTTTACAAATATGAGCAAATCAGCCATTCTATGCAGTGTGAAGTTAAATTCAACGTGCTGTATTGAGTAGAAGTGTGAATTTCAGTGACAGGTTTTTAGAGAACGTTTAGAAAATAGGAACAAGTGTCTGGGCGAAGGGGCGAACAGGATGCTAAGCCATTGTTTATTTTTTAATGTTCACCGTTAAATCGCGATACTACTCGGTATCATGATACTTGGCCTGGTACATATCATTTGTAAAATGTTGGTATGGTGACAACACTACAGCGTTATACATTTTCAATGCACGGTCCAGTGGTGTTATACAGTAGGAAAATACATCCATCTCGCCCATCTTACACAGACAACCTGTGTAAAAGTGTAGTAGAATTGACTGGAGGCTACATACTTTCACATTTCCAATGAAACGGAGCCTATGGCGGTACAGAAACAACAGCGTATGTCCGATTCGGTTCTTTGTGATGATCATTGTAAAATGCACATGAAGCGGAACTGACTGTAGGCTACATCCTTAGAGGTGTGTATCTTCCCTTTTTAAGACGATTCTGTGCACTCCTTTGAAAAGCACTGCGAGTTTATATTCCTTGTACTGTGTGTTTTATGCAATAGGGGAATATGAAAAACCTTCTCTCTTTAAGATTGACAGCCATTGGACTGGCCCGGGTAGATCCCACTGCTGTACTACAGCTCCACTGAAAACACCATGTGTCCTGGCCAGCTCATTGTCCTTAGTTCAACTCCATTAAACCCTTTCAGGGCAGGGACACAGCTTAAAAACCCAAGGGGTCCTTTTAGAGACCGCTCTCTCTCTCTCTCTCGCTCTACTCCTGTTCTAGCCATGGGTCCCAGAGGTTAGAGAAGGGTCATTTTAAGCTGGGGAGGAAGTGGGAGAGGAGGAGTGACAAGAGGGTGGAGTGCAAATGCTGCTGTCGTGCTGTGTGTGTGTCCACTAGTAGCCTGGGGCAGCGTGATGGGGAGGAAGTCACATCGCTTTGTGTCAGACGCCATTAGTGATCAGCTCTCAGCACTCTACTCACCAACAGGGAATGGACTTAGTTACTACCCGGAAAGTATTTCTTTCTCGTTTTTGTAACCTTTATTTAATGGAAAGTTAACCCTCCAAACACAGAAAGAAGTTAGGAAAACGCTGGCCTTGGAGCCGAGTAAAAGAGAGCCTGATTAAGTCATCTTAACCATAAGAACACTACCCGCCAGGAAGACAGTACCTGAAGGCCACTGCGCAAACATTCATCTTTCAAAAAAAAATAAAAAAAAATATGTAGGGGAAGACATTACTAAAATACTAAAGAGGATAAGAGGTTTGGGAAATAGGACCATCTCTAAAAGCACTAGGCTAACTCAGATTGGAGTCCAACTCATATGACCAACATAGTTCTGGGCGAAGGGCACTTTTCCCTAAAACAATGACAGCAGAAACTGGGTTCGTGCTAATCTGTCCTCACATTAGAGGTCTTCATGGGTCCAAAAAGACCACAGGTAGGTCGAGGTAATTTGTAAAGTGAATATGCATAGATATTAAACAGCGAGTACCAGCAGTGTAAAAACAAGGGGGCGGGGGTAGGTGGCCATTTGATTAATTGTTCAGCGGTCTCTTGGTGCTAGACTTGGCGCTCCAGTACTGCTTGCCGTGCGGTAGCAGAGAGAACAGTCTATGACTTGGGTGACTGGAGTCTTTGACAATTTTTGGGGCCTTCCTCTGACACTGCCTAGTAAATAGGTCCTGGATGTCAGGATGTCACTACCCTCTGTAGCGCCTTACGGTCAGATGCCGAACAGCTGCCATACCAGGCGGTGATGCAACTGGTCAGGATGCTCTCGATGGTGCAGCTGTAGAACCTTTTGAGGATCTGGGAACCCATGCCAAATCTTTTCAGTCTCCTAAGAGGGAAAATATGTTGTTGTGCCCTCTTCACGACTGTCTTGGTGTGTTTGGACCATGATAGTTTGTTCGTAATGTGGACACCAAGGAACTTGAAACTCTCAACCCGCTCCACTTCAGTGCCGTCTGTGAGAATGGGGGCCTGTTTCAGCCACACTTGTTGCTGACAGGTGTAGAAAATAGAGCACACAGCCATGCAATCTCCATAGACAAATATTTATCAGTAAGTTGGTCTTACTGAAGAGCTCAGTGACTTTCAACGTGGCACCGTCATAGGATACCCCCTTTCCAACAAGTTAGTAGGTCAAATTTCTGCCATGCTAAAGCTTCTCCAGTCAACTGTAAGGGCTGTTATTGTAAAGTGGAAATGTCAAGGAGCAAAGTGGTAGTCCACACAAGCTCACAGAATGGGACAGACGAGTATTGAAGTACGTAGCATGTACAAATAGTCTGTCCTTGGATGCAATACTCACTATCAAGACTGGAATGGTGTAAAGCTTGCCACCATTGGACTCTGGAACAGTGGAAACGCGTTCTCGAGTGATGAATCACGTTTCACCATCTGGCAGTCCAACGGACGAATCTGGGAATGGTGGATGAACGCTGTCTGCCCCAATGCATAGTGCCAACTGTAAAGTTTGGTGGAGGAGGAATTACGGTCTGGGGCTGTTTTTCCAAGCACCTTAGTTCCAGTGAAGGGATACAATGACATTCTAGATGATTCTGTGCTTCCAACATTGTGGCAACAAAGGGAAGGCCATTCCTGTTTCAGCATGACAATGCCCCCATGAACAAAGTGAGGTCCATACAGAAATTCTTTGTCGAGATTGGTGTGGAAGAACTTGACTGGCCTGCACAGAGCTCTGACATCAAACCCAGTGAATACCTTTGGGACGAATTGGAACACGGACTGTGAGCCAGGCCTAATCGCCCAACATCAGTGGCCGACCTCACTAATGCTCTTGTGGCTGAATGGAAGCAAGTCCTTGTAGCAATGTTCCAGCATCTAGTGGAAAGCCTTCACAGAAGAGTGGAGCCTGTTATAGCAGCTTGACTTTTTCGATATTTTGTTAGGTTACAGCCTTATTCTAAAATTGATTAAATTGTTTTTTCCCCCCACCTCATAAATCTACATACATGACAAAGCACAAACAGGTTTTTGAAATGTTTGCTAATTTATAAATAAAACTGAAATATAACATTTACCTAAGTATTCAGACCCTTTACTCAGTACTTTGTTGAAGCACCTTTGGCAGCGATTACAGCCTGGAGTCTTCTTGGGTATGACGCTACAAGCTTGGCACTCCTGTATTTGGTAATTTTTCCCACTCTTCTCAGTAGATCCTCTCAAGCTCAGTCAGGATGGATTGGGAGCGTCACTGCACAGCTATTTTCAGATCTCTCCAGAGATGTTTGATCGGGTTCAAGTTGGGCTCTGGCTGGGGTACTCAAGGACATTCAGAGACTTGTCCTGAAGCCACTCCTGCATTGTCTTGGCCGTGTGCTTAGGGTCATTATCCTTTGGAAGGTGAACCTTCGCACCAGTCGGAGATCCTGAGCGCTCAGGAGCAGGTTTTCATGAAGGATCTCTCTGTACTTTGCTCCATTCATCTTTGCCTCGACACTGACTAGTCGACTAGTCCCTGCCTCTGAACAACATCCCAACAGCACGATTATGCCACCACCATGCTTCACCATAGCGGTGGTGCCAGGTTTCCTCCAGACGTCACGCTTGGCATTCAGGCCAAAGAGATCAATCTTTGTTTCATCAGACCAGACAATCTTGTTTCTCATGGTCTGACAGTCTTTAGGTACCCTTTGGCAAACTCCATGTACCCTTTAGTGAGAAGTGGCTTCCATCTGGCCATTCTACCATAAAGGCCTGTTGGTGGATTGCTGCAGAGATGGTTGTCCTTCTGGAAGGTTCTCCAATCTCCACAAAGGTACTCTGGAGCCATAGGGTTCATGGTCACCTCCCTGACCAAGGCCCTTCTCCCCCGATCGCTCAGTTTGTCCGGGCGGCCAGCTCTAGCAAGAGTCTTGGTGGTTCCAAACTTCTTCCATTTAAGAAAGATGGAGGTCACTGTGTTCTTGGGGAACTTCAATGCTGCAGAATTATTTTGGTACCCTTCCCCAGATCTGTGCCTCGACACAATCCTGTGTTTTGGAGCTCTATGGACAATCCCTTCGACCTCATGGCTTGGTTTTTGCTCTGACATGCACTGTCAACTGTGGGACTTTATATAGACAGGTGTGTGCCTTTCCAAATCATGTCCAATCAATTTAATTTACCACAGGTAGATAGATACATACACTACCATTCAAAAGTATGGGGTCACTTAGAAATGTCCTTGTTTTTGAAAGAAAAGCACATTTTCTGTCAATTAAAATAACATGAAATTGATAGGATATACAGTGTCAACATGGTTAATGTTGTAAATTACTACAGTAGCTTTTTTATGAAATATCTACATTGGCGTACAGAGGCCCATTATCAGCAACCATCACTCCTGTGTTGTGTTAGCTAATCCAAGGTTATCATATTAAAAGGCTAACTGATCATTAGAAAATCCTTTTCCAATTATGTTAGCACTGCTGAAAACTGTTGTTTGATTAAAGAAGCAATAAAGCTGGCCTTCTTTAGACTAGTTGAGTATCTGGAACATCAGCATTTGTGGATTCGATTACAGGCTCAAAATGGCTAGAAACAAATAACTTTCTTCTTAAACTCGTCAGTCTATTCTTGTTCTGAGAAATTAAGGTTATTCCATGCGAGAAATTGCCAAGAAACTGAAGATCTGGTACAGCGCTGTGTACTACTCCCTTCACAGAACAGTGTAAACTGGCTCTAACCAGAATAGCAAGAGGAGTGGGAGGCCCTGGTGCACAACTGAGCAAGAGGACAAGTACATTATTGTGTCTAGTTTGAGAAACAGACACCTCACAAGTCCTAAACTGCTAGCTTCATTAAATAGTACCCGCAAAACACCAATCTCAACATCAACAGTGAAGAAGCAACTCTGGGATGTTGGCCTTCTAGGCAGATTGCAAAGAAAAAGATTGGCCAATGAAAATAAAAGATTAAGATGGGCAAAATAACACAGACACTCCACAGAGGAACTCTGCCTAGAAGGCCAGCATCCCGGAGTCGCCTCTTCACTGGTGACGTTGAGACTGGTGATTTGCGGGTAATATTTAATGAAGCTGCCAGTTGAGAACGTGTGAGGCGTCAGATGGTGAATGGATGACCTCCACATGTGTAGTTCCCACCGTGAAGCATGGAGGACAAGGTGTGATCGAGCTTTGTTGGTGACACGGTCAGTGATTTATTTAGAATGCAAGGCAAACTTAACTAGCATGGATACTACAGCATTCTACAGTGATAAGCCATCCCATCTGGTTAGCGCTTAGTGGTACTGTCATTTGTTTTTCAACAGGACAATGACCCAAAACACACCTCCAGGCTGTGTAAGGGCTATTCGACTGGGAGAGTGATGTAATGCTGCATCAAATTACGTGGCCTCCACAATCACCCGACCACAACCAAATTGAGATGGTGTGGGATGAATTGGACCAACAAGTATTCAGCATATGTGGGAACTAGAGGTCAACCGATTAATCGGAATAGCCGATTTCAAGTTTTCATAACAATCAGAAATTGCCACAATTGCACACCGATCATGGCCGATTACATTGCACTCCACGAGGAGACTGCGTGGCAGGCTGACTACCTGTTATGCGAGTGCAGCAAGGAGTCAGGGTAATGTGCTAGCTAGCATTAAACACATCTTATAAAAAAGAATCAAATCTTAACATAATCACTAGTTAACTACACATGGCTGATGATGTTACTAGTTTATCTAGCTTGTCCTGCGTTGCATATAATCAATGCGGTGCCTGTTAAATTTATAATTGAATCACAGCCTACTTCGCCAAATGGGTGATTTAACAAGCACATTCACGAAAAAAGTACTGTCGTTGCACCAATGTGTACCTAACCATAAACATTCTTAAAATTTCTTAATTTCCTTTCTTAAAATCAATACACAAGTATATATTTGTTATACCTGCATATTTAGTTAATATTGCCCGCTAACATGAATTTCTTTTAACTAGGGAAATTGTGTCAGTTCTCTTGCGTTCTGTGCAACAGAGTCAGGGTATATGCAGCAGTTTGGGCCGCCTGGCTCGTTGCGAACTGTGTGAAGACTATTTCTTCCTAACAAAGACAGCCAACTTCGCCAAACGGTGGACGATTTAACAAAAGCGCATTTGCGAAAAAAGCACAATCGTTGCACGAATGTACCTAACCATAAACATCAATGTCTTTCTTAAATTCAATACACAGAAGTATATTATTTTAAACTCATGTTAGTTGGCAATATTAAACTAGGGACATTGTGTCACTTCTCTAGCGTTCATTGCACGCAGAGTCAGGGTATATGCAACAGTTTGGATAGCCTGGCTCGTTGTGAACTAATTTGCCAGAATTTTACGTAATTATGACATAACATTGAAGGTTGTGCAATGTAACAGCAATATTTATACTGATGGATGCCACCCGTTAGATAAAATACGGAGCGGTTCCGTATTTCACTGAAAGAATAAACGTTTTGTTTTCGAAATGATAGTTTCCAGATTTGACCATATTAATGACCTAAGGCTCATATTTCTGTTTGTTATTATATTATAATTAAGTCTATGATTTGATAGAGCAGTCTGAGTGAGCGGTGGTAGGCAGCAGCAGGCTCGTAAGCATTCATTCAAACAGCACTTTACTGCGTTTGCCAGCAGCTCTTCGAAATGCTTGAAGCATTGCGCTGTTTATGACTTCAAGCCTATCAACTCCCGAGAAAAGGCTGGCAATCTATTAGAACACCCAATAGTCAAAGGTATATGAAATACAAATGGTATAGAAAGAAATAGTCATTTTTGTGTGTGTGTGTAATAAATATATATATATATATATATATATATATATATATATATATATATATATATATATATACACATACACATATATATATATTTATATATATAACACACACACACACACACACACACACACACACACACACACACACACGGTGGGGCAAAAAAGTATTTAGTCAGCCACCAATTGTGAAAGTTCTCCCACTTAAAAAGATGAGAGAGGCCTGTAATTTTCATCATAGGTACACTTGAACTATGACAGACAAAATTAGGAAGAAAAATCCAGATAATCACATTGTATTTATTTATTTGCAAATTATGGTGGAAAATAAGTAACTGCAACGCTGCTGGGTTTTTCATGCTCAACAGTTACCCGTGTGTATCAAGACTGGTCAACCACCCAAAGGACATCCAGCCAACTTGAAACAACTGTCGGAAGCATTGGAGTCAACGTGGGCCAGCATCCCTGTGCAACGCTTTCGACACCTTGTAGTCCGTGCCCCCGACGAATTGAGGCTGTTCTGAGGGAAAAAATTGGTGCAACTCACTATTTGCGGACCGCGGTACACCATTTGAGTATGGCTTCTATATGGCTAAGTGGAGGAGCCTCATACTAGGGAGTGAGAGCATGTTCACACACACACAAGCACGCACACACAGGCACACACACACAGGCACACACACTTGCTCTTCACAGCCCTGTATGCTTCCACTAGGAGGGGAGGAACTGAGGATGAACTGAGGATGACAACACAACAACAAAAGAGACACAGGTTTTTCCAGACAGAATTCCCTCTCTGGCCATTTTAATAACTGTCAGATCTTCTCCATCACCAAAAGCTAAACTGTCAGCCAAGGAGTGCCACTGTCAAACCAATTGATTTGGTGCTCACTGGAGCAACGTGATGATGAACTCATTAAATGTTACTCGTCCGTAGCAGCCGTTGAGGGATTCCTATTGATTTTATCACATTTCTTTAACGGTCATCCAATACGGGATTCATAATAGTAAGAGTGGCTCATTATTTTGCAGTGAAGCATTATTAAATCGAACTAATGGAGAGATCATGATCTGGCATAGCCTATGTGACGCACACACACACACACACACACGCGCGCGCACCCCTTCTGTCCTTGGCCTTGTGTTTAGTGGAGCTGTTCTAAAAGTGCCCACTTCAGCTCCTTAGTGTGGCGGACCTGGGCTCTGGGCCAAGAGCTCACAGTGGCAGAGAGAACTGCAAGATGACTGCTTTCCTGCACAAAACCCCTGCTGCGTTCACATTTGTTTCCACTGGCCACCCTGCAGCCAAGCTGCCCATTATACTCCTCCTCATCTTAATTCACTGTAGCCCTAAGGAGATGACGCTAGATGCATCACTGACACTGGGTTCTGAACCAATCACAGAGCATGTCAGTGAGCTAGAAAAGAGGGCAAAACACTGCCCTCTTGTAATGAGGAGGCGGAAAGGTAGATGGAGTGAGGTTAGGGTTACTGGTTAGGAGTAGGGTGAACAGAGGAATGAATATTAAATAGTGGGGCAGATTATATCCAGAAAAGGTAGTGAACACTATGAATAAAGGGACGAACAAAGAGGGGAGCAGAATAGAGTCTGCAATGGAAGGACTGGATAAGAGGTCAACGGTTGAGGGACGGAAGGCCAGGTTAGAAGCGGTCTGGTCAGTGCTGCAGGCAGCGATGATGGAGTATGCCACCATAGCCGGCTGGCTGTGCCCCACATTCTGAGCGTCGGTGTGAGAGCCAGTGAGCCGAGCCGCCAACGGCTTCCCCCGCCTCGCCGTTAGACATTTGGCCTTTGTGTGACAGTCATTAGCGCTGCCTTTCCAAGGTTGGCCCACAGCCCAGTGCCTCAGCCTGTGGAGAAATATTACCCTCCTTGGCCACCGGGGGAACTGTTTGTTTGTTTCGATTCTTCACAACATTAAAAAAGGGACAAACGCCAACACCAAGGGACTGGCCTAATCATACTATCCTTGCCAAGTAAGAAAAAAAAGACAGGCCTAGCCCTAAATAGATAAACGATTGCACAGTATTGCTCGCATACTTTTGCATATAATGTCCCCCTTTCCAACAATAGTGATTCAGCAGATAGACTATTATTTTTATTTACTTGACATTTACTTCTTAGAATTCAGAGTAACAGTTTTTTTGTAACGTCTGCATAGTCACATGTTCAAAAGAGATGGTCATTTTCCTTTAACTAGGTACACAATCAATATATACTTTCCCACCCTTTTTTTTTATTACTCAAAGTAAGTGAGCAGGATCTACCTAAGTGGTGTGGGAGAATGTTTTGGTTGCAACGTAAATGAAATGTACTGCCTCTTAAATAGCCATCCCTATGAGCCATATTCTGGGAAAAAAAATAAAGCATCAGTTTTTTGCTGTGGATTCTCCAAACCTTCTCCAAAAACAAGATGGGGAAACCACAGCGCAATTACAAAGTAAATATGCACAGCAGTATATACAGTGCATTCGTAAAGTATTCAGACCCCTTGACTTTACACATTTTGTTACATTACAGCCTTATTCTAAAAATGATTACATATTCCCCCCCTCAATCTACTTTACAATACCCCATGATGACAAAGCGGAAACCGGTTTAGACGTTATTTACATGAGTATTCAGACCCTTTGCTGCGCGACAGGTGCATCCTGTTTCCATTGATCATCCTTGAGAAGTTTCTACGACTTGATTGGAGTCCACCTGTGGTAAATTCAATTGTTTGGACATGATTTCGAAAGGCACACACCTGTCTATATAAAGTCCCACAGTTGACAGTGCATGTCAGTGCAAAAACAAAGCCATGAGTTCAAAGGAATTGTCCGTAGAGCTCCGAGAAAGGATTGTGTTGAGGCACAGATCTAGGGAAAAGTACCAAAACATTTCTGCAGCATTGAAGGTCCCCAAGAACACAGTGGCCTCCATCATTCTTAAATGGAAGAAATTTGGCGAAACTGAGCAATCGGGGGAGAAGGGCCTTGGTCAGGGAGGTGAACAAGAACCCGATGGTCACTCTGACAGAGCTCCATAGTTCCTCTGTGGAGACGGGAGCACCTTCCAGAAGGACAACCATCTCTGCAGCAATCCACAAATCAGGCCTTTATGGTAGAGTGGCCAGACGGAAGCCACTTCTCAGTAAAAATGCACATGACAGCCCACTTGGAGTTTGCCAAAAGGCACCTAAAGGACTATGACCATGAGAAACAAGATTCTCTGGTCTAATGAAACCAAGATTGAGCTCTTTAGCCTGATTTAAAAAATAAATACAATTATTTCACATCTATTTAACCAGGTAGGCCAGTTGAGAACAAGTTATCATTTACAACTGCAACCTGGCCAAGATAAAGCAAAGCAGTGCGACAAAAACAACAAGCGTCACGTCAAGAGGAAACCTGGCACCATCCCTACGGTGAAGCATGGTGGTGGCAGCATAATGCTGTGGGGATGTTTTTCAGCAGCAGGGACTGGGAGACTAGTCAGGGTGAGGGAAAGATGAACGGAGCAAAGTACAGAGAGATCCTTAATGAAAACCTGCTCCAGAGCGCTAAGGACCTCAGACTGGGGCGAAGGTCCACCTTCCAACAGGACAACGACCCTAAGCACACAGGCAAGACAACACAACAAAGGATTTGGGATAACTCTCAATGTCCCTGAGTAGCCCAGCCAGAGCCCGAACTTTAACCCGATCAAACATCTCTGGAGAGATCTGAAAATAGCTGTGCAGCGACTCTCCCCATCCAACCTGACAGAGCTTGAGCGGATCTACAGCAAAGAATGGGAGAAACTCCCCAAATACAGGCATTCCAAGCTTGTAGCGTCATACCAAAGAAGATGAGGTTGTAATCCCTGCCAAAGGTGCTTCAACAAAGTACTAAGTAAAGGGTCTGAATACTTATGCAAATGGAATATTCCAGTTTTTTGCAAACATTTCTAAAAATCCAGTTTTTCCTTTGTCATTATGGGATATTGTGTAGATTGACGAGGAAAAACAATATTTAATACATTTTAGAACAAGGCTGTAATGTAACAAAATGTGGAAGAAGTGAAGGACTCTGAATACGTAAAAAAAGCACTGCAAGCCTCCTCTACACTGGCTGCAAAACAACAAAAGAAATCCATTCAGACACAAAGAGAAGAAGGACCAGGACAGAGACAAGGCAACCATTCTTCAGAGGCTTGTGCTTATCATGAAAGAATAAAGCTTGATGAAAAAAAAAGCACTTGCTGGATGTTTCATAAATCAGTGGCTTGTTCCGAGAGAGCCCTCGTCTGGGACACAACGCTAAATGGGGTCGCTCTTCAGATGACTCGGATCTCCTTTGTTGTGAATCATCTCTCACATAAACGTCAAGGACGTCTCCTTTTAACTAGCACGGCTTGACAGTTCGTTTGATAATAAGGCCTTTCAACAAAAGAAAATGACATCAAATGTGACGTGGGCTTCTACTGCAACAACACTTGAGAATATAAGGGAACAGCTAGGCCGAGCAATAGAGAAACAGCAGTCTGGAATTTCTGGACATGTCTGCTAATCATGCAGGATGCTAATCCATATAGCCTATACGTGGCAGTGATAATTAGCTGCACCGCTAAAAGCTTTTCCTCATAGGTTCCTCTGTGGCTGGCTACAGGGCATCCTGGCCCAATCATTGGGTGGATGTGGTGGTGTGCTGTTCCCAGCCTCAGTCCCCTGGGGGGCTAGCTGCTGGTTAATAATTCAGGCAATCCATTAGGGCTGTGACGATACCACAATCGCAATATTTTGTTCCATGGCAAAAATGAAAACACATAGCAGACCCAACTCTTTGGTCCTTTAAAAACCTGTTGTATGTAAAATAGGTCATGCATAGCTTGGAAAATAAATGAAAAGGTGACTCTGGATGACAACACGCTAATGCTTGTGTCCAACATGAGGGCTGTTTTCCTAAAGAAGTTCAATCTGCTTTGGTGTTTTATATCCGTGCCACGATACTAATGAGTATTGGGACACTGGTATCGTCCCGGCCCTACAATCCATACAGAACGGCCGCTAAGGACAAGACTGTCACTGGGGCTGGGACTGCAGGGTCTGACAGCATGGATCCTGGTGTTGGGGGATTTTTATATATTTAAGTATGAAGTGTAGAATCAGGGAAGAGGCAGGACAACGACATAAAGGCAAAATAAGAAGTAATTTACATTGCCTAGGAGCAAGAGTTTGACAGCTAGAACAAATAAAGGCATAAAAGCAGGGGTTACAGCAAGAATAACTAACTGCACCGCCCTCAACCTCAAGGCTCTCCAGAGGGTGGTGCAGTCTGCACAGCGCATCACCGGGGGCAAACTACCCCTACATCACCCGATGTCACAGGAAGGCCAAAAAGATCACCAAGGACAACAACCCGAGCCACTGCCTGTTCACCCCGCTATCATCCAGAAGGCGAGGTCAGTACAGGTGCATCAAAGCTGGGACCGAGACTGAAAAACTCAAATCCATCAGATTGTTAAATAGCCATCACTAACATTGAGTGGCTGCTGCCAACATACAGACTCAAATCTCTAGCCACTTTAATAATTGAAAATTGGATGTAATAAATGTATCACTAGTCACTTTAAATGTTTACATACATACGAGATGAGTAATGTAGGGTATATACTGTATTCTATATCATCTACTGCATCTTGCCTATGCCGTTCGGCAATCGCTCATCCATTTACTTATATGTACATATTCTTATTCATCCCTTTACACTTGTGTGTATTAGGTTGTTGTTGTGAAATTGTTAGATATTACTGCACTGTCGGATCTAGAAGCACAAGCATTTCGCTACACTCGCATTAACATCTGCTAACCATGTGTATGTGACCAATACAATTTGATTTGATTTGAATAAACTCCACGACTGAAAGTCAAAAGTGGCAATATGTAACGTTTTGGGCAATTCACATATACATTTGAGTTAAAGATCCAAGGCCGGCGCCAGAACAAATCAGTTGGAAGGGCATTTGATTTCTATAGGCGGGCACCTCCCCCCCCCCCCCCCCCCCCCCCCTTTTGCAATACATTTATCTATAGGTGTGTTATAGTAAAGACCATAGGTAGCTCGGGAGTTTTAAGTTTGGGGAAGCTGACAATTTAGCCTACTACTTCCAACTTGCTGCGTGCCATTTCTGCTTATTTTTATATGCACATATTCATGGAACAGTTTCACTTCAATAATAATATTTTCATTGGTCAAAATTATTGGCACGTGGATAATCGTACAAATCCGGAAATAAATGATTAAAGTCAAAAGCTAAAATTAAACTAATGTCAGTGCACCAGCGTTTGCCATATAAACATATTGACAAACCATGATCCATTGGCAGCTAAAGAAATGAGCGCATGGAACTCAGAGATAGCCTATAGGCTAATGCAGCAGTAGGCCTATAATATCGGAATGATAATTCAGGTTCATTCAATCGCATAGAAAAAAGAAGGCAAAAACTGCATGTATGAACTACACATTGACACATCCATCCCAAAGCAGGAGGTTAAAAAAAATAAAATAAAAAAAGACTTACTAGTGTCAAAGTTCCGGAACATGTCTTTAAGTCGATCTCAGATCGACTGCCTGGGGCCAATTTAACCTCCCCCTTCATGTAAGAAAGAGGATCATTTTGTACATGTATAAAACTGCAAGTTTGACCAATTCCAGTCCCCCCACGGGATCATTTTTTATGTAGCACTGAGAAGCTCAGTTCCGGGGACTTTTTAAAAAGGACATTCTTCTCCAAAAACAAATACAAATTTAAAATGATGCTGACACCAACTGAAATATCATTTCCACCTCTAGAAATTAGCCCAATAACATATTCGTACAAAATCTTACTAAACAAATAAATAACATATTGGACCATGCATATACCCTATTATGCATGGTCTACATTATCAGACGTGCTATTAGCAACAAGCATTATCACTGTAGCCCAACTAATGCTGCATAGTGGCTATAACAAATATACATGGGCTGAAGCATGGGGTTTGCCCATCTGCATTTACCCCATTGGACACAACATCCTGATTGTTATTACTCTGAATATATTAAGCATTATTCAGTCAAAAAACTGGCACCACCCCTTTTTTTAAAACAAAGGCTAAAACAGCTTTAAAATACAATTGCCGGAAGTGCTTTCCAAAGTATTGACTGCTTGTCAGAATACCTATGGCTCTCGAGAGGAATATTTCCCTAGCAATGAAAACACAACAAGCTGACTAGGTAAATAGGTCAACTATTCTACTTTGGGGTTGTCTGATTTTGTTAAGACTAAAATTACATGGTAGCACAGGAAAGTTACATCCTGCGTTATATAGTATAGGCATTGCATTACTTTGCTCGCGGCTAGAGCAGGCGGCACACCGCTGTTTGAGTTAAGCGCTGCTGTGCTGCGCATTATATATGATTTTATCCCCGTCATCTGAACATCAGCAACAATCATGCATGTCAGTTCAGTGCACATAGCTTAAAAGTGAATATAAAATATTTGAGAACACATTTATTTGGGAATACATTTTGTAGAACAGACATGCTTCTGTATTAGGCTGTGATCTCCATACCCAAACTTAACCCTCCTGCATAAAAGGATACATCATATCTGAAGATGAACGCCTGACTTCAGTTTCTAACCCTTCAATCTATCAGCATGCTAGATGCTACTTTATTATGGTATTTCAGCATTGGTGGGCACTGGGGCTAAGACAGCGGAGGCCCAGTCATGGCGAGCTGTGCCCACATAAGAATGGAGCTTCAGCAGGTAATTAGCCCGAGTTACCTTCGCTTAGTGTAGCCGACGCTGGAGGAGACACTAAGGGGTAAGGTCACACTCACAGGGAAATGATGGGTACAGCTACCATCTGCCAGAGGGACACTCTAGCTTCCCTGAGGGAGATGAACTTGAAGATGTGGTAGTGGCTTCTTTCACACCTCACAGCTATGGAAATGAATCACTTACACTTACAGCACACTGACCAGTAAGCTCTTTATAGTGATTTTTTACATTATTTTTTCCCTCTGGGGAGGGGACGGGAACTTTTTATCCCCAATTTCATGATAACCAATTGGTAGTTACAGTCTTGTCAAATCGCTGCAACTCCCGTACGGACTCGGAGAGGCGAAGGTCAAGAGCCATGCATCCTCCAAAACACGACCCTGCCAAGCCGCACTGCTTCTTGACGCACTGCTTGCTTAACCCGGAAACCAGCCGCACCAACGTGTCTGAGGAAACACCGTACGGCTGGCGACGAAAGTCAGCATGCATGCACCTGGCTGCCACAAGGAGTCGCTAGAGTGCGATGGGACAAGGACATCCAACCAGCCCAAACCCTCCCTTAATACAGGCGACGCCGTGCCAATTGTGCGCCGCCTCAAGGGTCTCCCAGTCGCGGCCGGCTGCGACACAGCCCGGGATTAAACCCAGATCTGTAGTGACGCCTCTAGCACTGTGATGCAGTGCCTAATACCGCTGCACCACTCGGGAGGCCCCTTCATAGTTATTTCTGCTTTACAAATGAGTAAAGCAAGTGGTTGAATCAATGGCCAAATATCCTTTGATCTAGAGTGTGTAGATCATAAATCTGAAGGATAAAAACAGTGTTCAAATCGAGGGATACGTTGGAACATGCCAAACGTCACTGGCATTCAACTTCCTAAAGAATTAGTTAAGCTCAGGAATGCCATCTACCCTACGGCAAACCAACGCATTAAGCAGCGGGACTTATTCATGGGACTTTACTGCTCTGTTCACCGCTTCCTAGCGAGATTTCTCCCAGTCTGAGATTAAAGCGACCCTTTTCCACTTGAAAGTATTTTTTTTATTGTTGGCGTTCCTCATTCCCTCACTTCCACTCCCTGTCTGTCAAGAGAGGAAATGATGAGTCAGGCAGGGCCTGAGACTCGAGGATTAGCTTGAAGAGCCTCTTCTGTAACCGACAGGTAAAGCATTCTGGCACCGACATGACTCACTCGAGCGGTTGGCTTCACTGATAAGACAGTTTTTCCCTTCTGCTCCCTCCGTCCCCTTACGTTCCTGTCCCTATTGTGGTGGAGCAAATTTACACTGTGTGATGGTAAAGAGGGGAGTCGTGCGATGAAATCTGAGCTTGGCCAGACTGACGGCAATACTTTTGTTCTGCTCTGCCCACTGTGCACAGATGTCAATTCAACGTCTATTCCACGTTGGTTCAACGTCATTTCATTGCAATGATGTGGAAACAATGCTGATTCAACCAGTGTGTGCCCAGTGGGTGGTGGCTCAGAGCCGAGTCAAAGAAAGACGGGGACATAAGAGTACATTTCCACTCGACTCATCTGATTCTACAGACAACACTAGTGACAGACTTCTCTCTACTACAGTATGAGCAGAGGACAGAGGCTCAAGACATTGAGGACCACAGTGATAGCAGACAGAACCTCAGCTGTGACACACTGAAACTGGTGACTCGAGACAGAGGGCTTGGTGACATTGAGACTTGGTCAGTGTAGACGGACACTTTGGTGATAAGTGAGAGGAATGAAAGTAAGACACTGAACTGAAGCTTTCGTGACAATTTGACTAAGCGATTGAGGCTAAAGTGTTAGCGGTAGAAGCTGGAAAGCTTTGGTAGCAATGTCCTGGGAGGGAGACATCCACAACAGGGGTCTTTTCAACAGGTCTCCTTGAGCCATGTAAACATTCAAAAGCACACAACATACTGTGTGGTAACAGAAGATAGAAGAAGTATTCTGCAATTCGTAATAATGGCCCATTCTCTTCTTCTAAAGAGGGCAATATGTTAACTGTCAAAAAAATTACAAAAATGGGGCTTTGTATGAACGCCAGGTCATAGGAAGGAATTGATAGCATACCAAGACCTAAATATGTTTGGCTTCTTTCTCTAGGTGTAAACAGCTGGATGTCCTTCAGTATAACGTCACCCATGGCTTCTGGTGATAGTACAGAGACAAAGTTCATCAGCTCTTGCCCCATATGCAGATGAATAATGATCCAAGCACTACTTAGCTGATAGAACAGTAACCTTTAAAAAAAAAAAATGAAACACCTCACCTCTGACTGTAATGTTAGTGAATATTTCACGACCGTCGCTCATATTTGATGGGTGAATCTGTCAGTGGGGGAGACAGCTGCAGACGTTTGAATCTTTAAACAGAGAAAACTGTCCGACCGGGTTTAGGCAGACAAGGTGTTGCAGAGTAGGGTTGGGTGGTATACCATATATACCATATCCCGGGGTATTTTGAAATCCCATCAGTATGATTTTTCAATGCTGTTAATACTTTCATTTTATACACTGCTCAAAAAAATAAAGGGAACACTTAAACAACACAATGTAACTCCAAGTCAATCACACTTCTGTGAAATCAAACTGTCCACTTAGGAAGCAACACTGATTGACAATAAATTTCACATGCTGTTGTGCAAATGGAATAGACAACAGGTGGAAATTATAGGCAAATAGCAAGACACCCCCAATAAAGGAGTGGTTCTGCAGGTGGTGACTACAGACCACTTCTCAGTTCCTATGCTTCCTGGCTGATGTTTTGGTCACTTTTGAATTCTGGCGGTGCTTTCACTCTAGTGGTAGCATGAGACGGAGTCTACAACCCACACAAGTGGCTCAGGTAGTGCAGCTCATCCAGGATGGCACATCAATGCGATCTGCGGCAAGAAGGTTTGCTGTGTCTGTCAGCGTAGTGTCCAGAGCATGGAGGCGCTACCAGGAGACAGGCCAGTACATCAGGAGACGTGGAGGAGGCCGTAGGAGGGCAACAACCCAGCAGCAGGACCTCTACCTCCGCCTTTGTGCAAGGAGGAGCAGGAGGAGCACTGCCAGAGCCCTGCAAAATGACCTCCAGCAGGCCACAAATGTGCATGTGTCTGCTCAAACGGTCAGAAACAGACTCCATGTGGGTGGTATGAGGGCCCGATGTCCACAGGTGGGGGTTGTGCTTACAGCCCAACACCGTGCAGGACGCTTGGCATTTGCTAGAGAACACCAAGATTGGCAAATTCGCCACTGTCGCCCTGTGCTCTTCACAGATGAAAGCAGGTTCACACTGGGCACATGTGACAGACGTGACAGTCTGGTGACGCCGTGGAGAACGTTTTGCTGCCTGCAACATCCTCCAACATGACCGGTTTGGCGGTGGGTCAGTCATGGTGTGGGTGGCATTTCTTTGGGGGGCCGCACACCCCTCCATGTGCTCGCCAGAGGTAGCCTGACTGCCATTAGGTACCGAGAGGAGATCCTCAGACCCCTTGTGAGACCATATGCTGGTGCGGTTGGCCCTGGGTTCCTCCTAATGCAAGACAATGCTAGACCTCATGTGGCTGGAGTGTGTCAGCAGTTCCTGCAAGAGGAAGGCATTGATGCTATGGACTGGCCCACCCGTTCCCCAGACCTGAATCCAATTGAGCACATCTGGGACATCATGTCTCGCTCCGTCCACCAAAAATAAAGGGAACACTAAAATAACACATCCTAGATCTGAATGAATTAAATATTTTTATTAAATACTTTTTTCTTTACATAGTTGAATGTGCTGCAAAATCACACAAAAATGATCAATGGAAATCAAATTTATCAACCCATGGAGGTCTGGATTTGGAGTCCGCCAACTCCTGGACAGTCTGTGGTGCAACGTGGCGTTTTTGTGTGATTTTGCAGCACATTCAACTATGTAAAGAAAAAAGTATTTAATAAAAATATTTAATTCATTCAGATCTAGGATGTGTTATTTTAGTGTTCCCTTTATTTTTTTGAGCAGTGTATATTAGTACTTTTTAAACAAATACCTGCAACCAACTTGTGCACTAGGTAATAGATAAAGCATCTCGCATTCATCATTTCGCCCGTCAGACAATTTTTTCATTATGAAGCTTACCGGAACTAGTTAAACGAAACAGCTGTTTGAGCCAGTCAGGTGTGTTTGTTTACAAAGAAGCCCAACGAGCAAAAATGGGAGCTTCGTGAGGTGAGTCACTTCTGCAGCACAATTTAAGTGAGGTTATCAAGTTACACTTGTATGAAATTTACAAATGTTTGCCAGCTATATATCTTATTAAGTTAACCATCTAAGACATGCCAAATAAATTCTCTCCAGCTGGGTTTCGTTAACTTGCTAGTCTTAGCTAAGTGGCTACGGTTAACTTGCAAGCTCAAGCTTCATGGTAACAGCAACAATCCCCTTCTGGATTAAGATCCCTGCTGTTTATTTTGTGTGTTAAGCAAACTGCATTTTGCGATACTTGCATAACTTTATGAGCTGGGTTGACTGTCTTAGTAGTAAATGTTTGCATGGGCTCGTTAGCATTTCCCTAGCACCCGCTATGGGGATTCCTTAGTACTAGTTAGCATTTTGGTAGCATTCTGGTAAATTGTGTTTTTGGCGGGGGTTTTACGCCTGAAAAAAAAATAGCGCTCCTTGTTTCACTACCGGTAATACGGTCTATATAAAAAATATATATATAAAAATAAAATAAAAACTCTACACCACCTTTACTCCACACACAGAGCTCTCCCTCACCGTCCATTTGGCAAATCTGACCATAACTCCAACCTCCTGATTCCTGCTTACAAGCTAAAACTAAAGCAGGAAGTACCAGTGACTCACTCAATACAGAAGTGGTCATTTGATGCAGATGGTAAGCTACAGGACTGTTTTGCTAACACAGACTGAATATGTTCCGGGATTCTTCTGATGGCATTGAGGAGTACACCACATAAGTCACTGGCTTCATCAATAAGTGCATTGATGACGTCGTCCCCACACTGACCATACGTACATACCCCAAACAGAAGCCATGGATTACAGGCAACAACCAGACTGAGCTAAAGGTTAGAACTGCCGCTTTCAAGGAGCGGGACTCTAACCCGGACACTTATAAGAAATCCTGCTGTGCCCTCTGATGAACCATCAAACAGACAAAGCATCAATAGAGGACTAAGATTGAATAGTAATACACTGGCTCCGACGCTCGTCGGGTGAGGCAGGGCTTGCAAACTATTTACGGACTACAAAGGGAAGTACAGATGCGAGTTGACCGGTGACACGAGCTTAACAGAAGAGCTAAATTACTTCTATGCTCGCTTCACGGCAGGCAACACTGAAGTATGCATGAGAGCACCAGCTGTTCCGGAAGACTGTGTGATCACGCTCTCCATAGCCGATGTAAGACCTTTAAACAGATCAACATTTACAAAACCGCAGAGCCTGACAGATTACCAAGACGTGTACTCCGAGCATAGGCTGACCAACTGGCAAGTGTCTTCACTGACATTTTCAACCTATCCCTGACCGGGTCTGTAATACCAACATGTTTCAAGCAGACCAGCATAGTCCCTGTGGCCAAGAACACCAAGGTAACCTACCTAAATGACTACCGACCCGTAGCACTCACGTCTGAAGCCATGAAGTGCTGACCATGGCTCATATCAACATTATTATCCCAGAAACCATAGACCGACTCCAATTTGCATAACACCCCTACAGATCAGACACGTTAACACTTATTCTTCTTAAAATTGCATTGTTGGGGGCCTCCTGAGTGGCGCAGTGGTCTAAAGCACCGCGTCACAGTGCTAGCTGTGCCACTAGAGATCCTGGTCCGAGTCCAGGCTGCGACCGGGAGACCCATGGGGCGGCGCACAATTGGCCCAGCACTGTCCGGGTTAGGGGAGGGTTTGGCCGGCAGGGATGTTCTTGTCCCATCGCGCAATAGTGACTCCTGTGGCAGGCCGGGGGCAATGCACGCTGACACAGTCGCCAGGTGCATGGTGTTTCCTCCTCCACATTGGTGCGACTGGCTTCCTTGGTTAAGCGGGCATTGTGTCAAGAAGCAGCGGCTTCTTGTGTCTGTTTGCGGCTTGGCTGGGTTGTGTTTCGGAGGACCCACTGTTCTCGACCTTCGCCTCTCCCGAGTCCGTACGGGAGTTGTAGCGATGGGACAAGACTGTAACTACCAATTGGATACCACGAATTTGGGGAGCAAAAGAAAAAAGTATATATATAAAAATAAAAACTGCATTGTTGGTTAAGGGCTTGTGAGTAAGCATTTCACTGTATTCAACGCATGTGACAAATATAAATTGATTTGATCACTTGGAGACGAGTTTCCCGATGTGGCCTGCCCATCAGACAGGCAATAGTCCTTGTTGGGAAGACACACTGAAATAAGTCAGACATAAACACAAACACAACACATGCTTGCCAAATCCATGTGGACCCGTTTTAATCCAATTAAAGGGAAAAGAGCCAGTGGAATGGAGCAATGGTAAACGCTCACATGCGTCATACTAGGACAGACACAGATGCTTGCAATAGGAACCAGCCAGGGAACAGCAGACAGGAACCCCAGGAGGGACTGAGGGAATTTGCCATAAAGTCAGTCACTGTACATACCGCACATAACCACCTAGTTGCCCTCATGGGGTTATGGGGAGAAACAATGGAAAAAGACTGGTCCCGAGATGATGTGAAACTACCTTGAAAAGGTCATTTTGGTCTCTGGATAATACACTTTAGCATTTCCTGGAAGCATCACAAAAGGAGGAAAAACCTTCTGCAAACCTGATACAGTGCATTCAGAAAGTAATCACACCCCTTGACTTTTTCTAAATGTTGGGACGGTGGGATTCAAATGTAATTCATTTTTTTGTCAACAATCTACACGAAATACTCTACAGTCAAAATGGAAGAAAAAGTCTAATATTTGTAAAAAAAAAAAAAAAATGTTTTAAGTATGACAAATAAAACGAATATATCTTGATTACATAAGTATTCAACCCCCTGAGGCAATATATTAGAATCACCTTTGGCAGTGATTACAGCTGTGAGTCATTCTGGGTAAGTCTCTAAGACCTTTGCGCACACTTGGATTGTAGAATAGTTGCACATTATTTTTTTATTTTTTTATTCTTCAAGCTCTGTCAAGTTGGTTGTTGGTCATTGCTAGACAGCCATTTTAAAGTCTTCCCATAGATTTTCAAACCGAAAACTGTAATTAGGCCACTCAGGAACATCCAATGTCATCTTGGTAAGCAACTCCAGTGTATATTTGTGACCCACCGCTTTGATTATGTAGCAACATTTGAAAAGGTGTTTTTTACATTGGATAAAAGTAGAGACTCAGAGCTACAAAATGTATATCATACACTGCAGTTGAGGACCAACTGGAGAGTTATTCTTGGTCTATACCCATTCAGAATCTTTCACAACCTCTTAAGGATTCACATGTGGAGGCCATGTGCTAAACAGAGTGAATAAGGCAGCGTAGTAGACAACCAAAGATTGTAGCCTTGGCCTATATCCTAATCTGACATTGTTAGAATATGTTACAAAGATTTTATAATTATTAGCTGATGCTTACACAGACCCTTGTCTAAATGGATGGGTCATGTGAAATAAATGCTATAATCTACTCCAAGCCAGCTGTCTAGATATGAACACGTTCATGAAATACAATAGATGGCCAAAATCACCCACAGACACACCTGGGTAACTTTTTTATTTTTTATAGCTACAGTATGTTTGGCCTGTTGTTGTGTCAATGTGCAGCAATGTTGTTGAGAGCAGTAGCAACACTTTTACAGATCTCCATGGCTAACGTTATATCTTTCAAAAAAGCAGCGGTGGCAAGGATTATCTACACATACTGAGCAGACATGTTATAGACAGAAGCGTGTTACATAGCAGACCAATCCGAACTCATCTCTTGGCATGTCCAGCCCATCCATTATCTCAGCCAATCATGGCTAGTGGGAAGGTTCCTGTCTTTTTCCGTAGCTAAACCAAATAGGCTTGTAATTTAACAATTGTATTTGTGTTTACAGATGGCATACAAGTTTGTTATTAAAGCACATGAAAGTTCACATGTTCCAGGAGGCATTTCTGCCAAAAAACACATTTTGATAAAATAAATACAAATAAACGTTCAAATACCTCTCCTGTAAAGTAGTGACATGCGACATATGGCTAGCCTCTTGAAACAGGTCACATTTGGCCTTGTTTCAGGTAATTGTTCTGCTGAAAAGTGAATTTGTCTCCCAGTTCTGTTGGAAAGCAGACAACCAGGTTTTCCTCTAGGATTTTTCCTGTACTTAGCTCTATTCTGTTTATTTTTATCCTAAAAAAAAAACTCCCTAGTCCTTGCCGATGACAAGCATACATACCCATAACATGATGCAGCCACCCCCATGCTTGAAAATATCAAGAGTGGTACACAGTGATGTGATGTGTTTGATTTGCCCTAAACATAACACTTTGTACTCAGGAAATATAGTTCATTTCTATGCCACATATTTTCATTTTTATTTTTGGGCCATATTGCAAACAGGATGCATTTTTTAGAATATTTTATTATTCTGTAGAGACTTTCTTCTTTAACTCTGTCATTTAGGTTAGTATTGTGGAATAACTACAATGTTGTTGATCCATCCTCAGTTCTCCTATCACAGCCATGCAACTCTGTAACTGTTTTAAAATGTCACCATTGGCCTCATGGTGAAATCCTGTTTCCTTCCTCTCTGGCAACTGAGTTAGAGAGGACACCTGTATCTTTGTAGTGACTGGGTATATTGATACACCACCTAAAGTGTAATTAATAACTTCACCATGCTCAAAGGGATATTCAATGTCTGCTTTTTTTTTGACCCATCTACCAATGTGTCCTTCTTTGTGGATGAATCTGTGTTTGAAATTCGCAGCTCGACTGAGGGACCTTACAGATAATTGTATGTGTGGAGTACAGAGATGAGGTAGTCATTCAAAAATCAAGTTCACGCGACTTGTTAAAAAAAAAGTTTTACTCCTGAACTTATTTAGGTTTGTCATAACAAAGGGATTGAATACTCATTGACTCAAGACACTTCAGCTTAAAAAAGTAAATTCATTTGTAAACATTTCTAAAAATATAATTCCACTTTGACATTATGGGGGGATATTGTGTGTAGGCCAGTGACACAAAATGTATATTTAATATTTTTTTTTTTTTTAATCAGGCTGTAACACAAAATGTGGAAAAGGTCAAGGGCTGTAAATACTTCCTGAAGGCTTACGTTTCTGTAGAGACCTGTTACCATCATAGACCCAGGCAAAAAAAACAACCATTGAATGCATAGCTAGTTTAAGTGTTTAGTTCATGTGTGGGTTGCTTTCTTAAGCAAGCCTAAATCTGTGATTAAAGCGAAGTGAAGAATACTGATTTAGTACACGGACCCTTCCCATGACCAATGAGTCACTGCTGGGAGAAGCTGAATAAAAAAAAATTGACAAAGACAGGACAGTTTGCCAATTTTCAGGGGCTGGAAAGAAACAGCCCCTGAAAGAAAGAGCCCAGTGTGTTACAGGAGGACACTAGAACTACTTTTCGGGGACTAAACCCTCGACATGAATCAGCAAATTTAAGCTGAGCTGTTGTTTTTATATTTCATCCTCTGCCACGGCTCAGCTAGGCTTGCCTAACCTCGTTAGACTCATGCAGAAATGTGTATGTGTGTGGGGTGAGAGAGAGGGCGACGGTGCGCTCCAAGCATCATTATACATTGCTCCTCAAAGCCATGTTGTTAGAGGATCTGTGTGTGAGTGAGTGCGTTGTGTGTGTTGTGTGTGTACGCAGACCCTCTTTGCTACCAAAAGCAGTGTTACGTGAGCATGTGTGGTGAGATGTGCATGTATGTGTGTATATGAGCTCAGCTGACTGAGGCTCGAGTCTGATTGGTGATGGAGACAGAGGATTGTTGCTATGGAGATGCCCCTGAACACAGTGTAAAAGGGTCTCCTGAAACAATAAAGGGGTTCAAATCAAATCAAATCTTATTTGTCACATGCGCCGAATACAACAGGTGTAGTAGACCTTACCGTGAAATACTTACTTACAAGCCCTTAACCAACAATGCAGTTCAAGAAGTAGAGCAGGTTACCTTAGCATTCTTGGGCACAGGGACTATGGTGGTCTGCTTAAAACATGTAGGTACTACAGACTCGGTCAGAGAGATGTTTAAAATGTCAGTAAAGACACTTGCCAGTTGGTCCACGCATGCTTTGAGTACACGTCAGAGCCGGTGTAGTAGGTTTCGATCTTAGTCCTGTATTGACGCTTTGCCAGTTTGTTGGTTCATCTGGGGGCATAGCAGGATTTCTTGTGAACGTCTGGATTAGTGTCCCGCTCCTCGAAAGCGGCAGCTCTAGCCTTTAGCTCGGTGTGGATGTTGCCTGTAATCCATGGCTTCTGGTTGGAATATGTACATACGGTCACTGTGGGAACGACGTCGTTGATGCACTTATTGATGAAGCCGGTGACTGAGGTGGTATACTACTCAATGCCATTGGATGAATCCAGGAACATATTCCAGTCTGTGCTAGCAAAACAGTACTGTAGCGTAGCATCTGATCACTTCCGTATTGAGCGAGTCACTGGTACTTCCTGTTTTATTTTTTTCTTTTAAACAGGAATCATGAGGATAGAATCATGGTCAAATTTGCAAAATGGAGGGCGAGGGAGAGCTTTGTAATGCGTCTCTGTGTGTGGAGTAAATGTGGTCTATCGTTTTTTTCTCCTCTGGTTGCATGTGACATGATGGTAGAAATTAGGTAAAACGGATTTAAGTTTGCCTACATTAAAGTCACTGGTCACTATGAGCACTTCTGAGTGAGCATTTTCTTGTTTGCTTATGGCCTTATACAGCTCGTTGAGTGCAGTCTTAGTGCCAATATTAGTTTGTGGTGGTAAATAGACAGCTACTAATAATTTAGATGAGAACTCTCTTGGTAGATAGTGTGGTCTACAGCTTATCATGAGGTATTCTACCTCAGGCGAGCAATACCTCGAGACCTCTTTAATATTAAACACCGTGCAACAGCAGTTATTGACAAACAGACACACAACCCGCTTCTTGTCTTACCAGACGTAGCTGCTCTGTCCTCATTCTTACAAAGGCACTCTGCCCTCCTCCCCCTTTTTCGACGATTTGATGACAGGGATTTGGGCCTTGTCTCAACAAAGCAGTATATCCTTCGCGTCGGACTCATTAAATAAAAATCTTTGTCCAGTTCGAAGTGAGTAATCGCTGTTCTTATGTCCAAAAGCTATTTTCCATCATAAATAGCAGCAACATTAAGTACAACATGAGTTACAAACAATGCAAAAAAACAAACAAAATAGCACAGTTGGTTAGGAGCCCGTAAAACAGCAGCCATCCCCTCTAGGGCCATTATCAGTATCTGATGATGCAAACCGACACTGTCAAAGCTATTATTATTGGGGTGGCAGGTAGCTTAGTGGTTAGAGCGTTGGACTAGTAACCGGAAGGTTGTAAGATCGAATCCCCGAGCTAACAAGGTAAAAATCTGTCCTTCTGCCCTGACAAGGCAGTTAACCCACTGTTCCTAGGCCGTCATTGAAAATAAGAATTTGTTCTTAACTGACTTGCCTAGTTAAATAAAGGTAAAATCAAAGATTATGGACACCAAAGTCATCCAAAATTCCACGACCGTCACCGCCCTACCTATAAGACCTCTCCAAGAGATGGTACAGTTTGACTTAACTGAGGGGCAGCAGCAGAGTAAGTATTGACAAGCTCAGACAATAGTAGTGAGAGATGAATGAGCTAGAAAAGGCCAACACTGAATAAATAATGACATCCATTGTAAGGACATTTGATAAGTCTTCAGAAAATCAATAACCAACAACCGGACTTGATTCCCCCGGTGACTCAGCAATAACATCAATACACCGGAGGAGGAAGCCGATAGCAGCTCCACTGTTCTCCTTCCCGGAGAGCTGACATTCAAACCTATAAGCGGGAATGAAAAAGAAAGAAACATGTCTTTCCCGTAGCTCCTCTGAAGGCAGTAGACTAATCACAGAAAGTTGGAGCCACCTGTTTCAATTATCATGAGCTAAAAGGTAAAAACTGGTTATTCAAACTAGCTTGTCCTTTCACATTATTGACTAGCTAGGCCTATATCCTCAATCATTCAAAACTCAGACTCAAAGAGTGGCATAATCTAGGTGGGGAAATATTCAATGAAAGCACATCCTGCCCACATGACAAAACATCAGGACTCTTTCAAACAGCAAGCGGCTTCTGAAACCATGCTTCGTCCGGTTTCACATTCACTTCCTTCTTGGAAAATGACCGGGCCTCTAACGCTAACCCCCCCTAAGCTAACAAGATGTTTAATGAGACTGGCGAATCCTCCAAGGTTTTATAGACTACAACACCATTAATTACACGAGGCGGTCGGTCAGTTTGCAGGGAGGACTCTGCCATCTGCGCAGCGGCGGCCATCTGTTAGTGGACGGCAGGTACCGACAGAGGTCAAACAACAGAGCCAGGTGTAGCGAGTGTTCGCAAACTAAGGTGACAGCATGGAATCAACAGTTGTCTAGTCTGGGAGCCCTCCAAAGTATTTGCCATAATACAGTGGGGCAAAAAAGTATTTAGTCAGCCACCAATTGTGCAAGTTCTCCACCTTAAAAAGATGAGAGAGGCCTGTAATTTTCATCATAGGTACACTTCAACTATGACAGACAAAATGAGAAAAAAAATCCAGAAAATCACATTGTAGGAGTTATGAATTTATTTGCAAATTATAGTGGAAAATAAGTATTTGGTCAATAACAAAAGTTTATCTGAATACTTTGTTATATACCCTTTGTTGGCAATGACAGAGGTCAAACGTTTTCTGTAAGTCTTCACAAGGTTTTCACACACTGTTGCTGGTATTTTGGCCCATTCCTCCATGCAGATCTCCTCTAGAGCAGTGATGTTTTGGGGCTGTTGCTGGGCAACACGGACTTTCAACTCCCTCCAAAGATTTTCTATGGGGTTGAAATCTGGAGACTGGCTAGGCCACTCCAGGACCTTGAAATGCTTCTTACGAAGCCACTCCTTTGTTGCCCGGGCGGTGTGTTTGGGATCATTGTCATGCTGAAAGACCCAGCCACGTTTCATCTTCAATGCCCTTGCTGATGGAAGGAGGTTTTCACTCAAAATCTCACGATACATGGCCCCATTCATTCTTTCCTTTACACGGATCAGTCGTCCTGGTCCCTTTGCAGAAAAACACCCCCATGCTTCACAGTAGGTATGGTGTTCTTTGGATGCAACTCAGCATTCTTTGTCCTCCAAACACGACGAGTTGAGTTTTTACCAAAAAGTTATATTTTGGTTTCATCTGACCATATCACATTCTCCCAATCTTCTTCTGGATCATCCACATGTTCTCTAGCAAACTTCTGACGGTCCTGGACATGTACTGACTTAAGCAGGGGGACACGTCTGGCACTGCAGGATTTTAGTCCCTGGCGGCGTAGTGTGTTACTGATGGTAGGCTTTGTTACTTTGGTCCCAGCTCTCTGCAGGTCGTTCACTAGGTCCCCCCGTGTGGTTCTGAGATTTTTGCTCACCGTTCTTGTGATCATTTTGACCCCACGGGGTGAGACCTTGCGTGGAGCCCCAGATCGAGGGAGATTATCAGTGGTCTTGTATGTCTTCCATTTCCTAATAATTGCTCCCACAGTTGATTTCTTCAAACCAAGCTGCTTACCTATTGCAGATTCAGTCTTCCCAGCCTGGTGCAGGTCTACAATTTTGTTTCTGGTGTCCTTTGACAGCTCTTTGGTCTTGGCCATAGTGGAGTTTGGAGTGTGACTGTTTGAGGTTGTCTTTTACACTGATAACAAGTTCAAACAGGTGCCATTAATACAGGTAACGAGTGGAGGACAGAGGAGCCTCTTAAAGAATTCTCACAGGTCTGTGAGAGCCAGAAATCTTGCTTGTTTGTAGGTGACCAAATACTTATTTTCCACCATAATTTGCAAATAAATTAATTAAAAATCCTACAATGTGATTTTCTGGATTTTTTTTCTCATTTTGTCTGTCATAGTTTAAGTGTACCTATGATGAAAATTACAAGCCTCTCTCATCTTTTTAAGTGTGAGAACTTGCACAATTGGTGGCTGACTAAATACTTTTTTTGCCCCACTGTACGAGCTCCCCAAACAACCCGGCGAGAGAGTTTGTGTCCAGGTCACTCCATGGGTGCAATCAACTTGGCACACTGATCCAATCAGCTTTTCCTCAAATTCGGCACATAGAGTTGAAGAGGGAGGTACTAAGAGGCGGGATTGTCAGATGTCAAATCCAGCTTAAGTGGATTTTGGATATCATATTGGATATAAAACATTAAAGTGGAACTATGATTAGATCAAATTTGGTGGTGGAACAATAGTTTTGATTGGATAATATTTTACCAGATTTAATGATACTGCAATATTGTCAGTGCATGTAAAAATATTTTATTGAAAAGGCTTGAATATGACATAATAGTCTACAGTAAATCTGTATAGGGCAGCGGCAGGTGTTGGATTTAGAGTGGATCTGAGTGCTCTGAGAATTGCCACACTAAAAATAACAAAACACCCTTAGGATACCACTCAAAGACAACACACAACACCTATCACAATGTTGTGATTTGCACAACAAAGCTACCTGTCCTTTATTCTCACTCTTTCTGCTCCCGGTAACAGCAGTCCCTGTGTAATACAAGCCCTAGTGTTACAGAGCATGGCCAATTTCTCTCCTTGCTGCCCATCAACAGGCCTGACCAGTCTGGCCCTCTCGCCAAGATGCAGTGGACTGAGGAGTGAAGTGTTGGCTCTTACCTGCGCTCTCTGTGTGGAGGTGGCAGATGCTGCTGGCGCGTAATGAAGGTGGTGCCCCACACAGGACTGCTGTGGCTGTTCCTAAGCCAGCCCATAGGAGGCGACGACGGGTACGGGGTGCTCCGGAAGCCGTGGTCCGACTCGGTCTCCGCGGTGAGAGAGGAGGCAGAACTCCCCATCCTCCTTTTGCAGTCTACTTGGGGTTCTCACCCTTTGAACCCGCAAAATGTGCGGGATGGGGAGGAGCGGAGTGACAGTGCCTTGTGTCTCAATCTCTCTCAGGCTTACAGTTTAAGGGTGGGGGATGGGGGAAACTAGGGCTGGGTGAAAACCCTGCTCATGTGTTCTCAATCCTGACAAATTTCCAACTGGCACAATTCGAAAAGCAAGCCCCATTTCAAAAAGGGATGGATTTCATCCTGTGAAGTGACTCCAAGTGTGCTTGAAGATGGCTATACCCCCCCAAAAAAATCTAATAGAAAGGCAATAATGAGGAAATCAAAGCGAGGGTATTCAAAAAACAAGTGAAACACGACGTTTCAAACTCCAGATCAGGGTGGATTTCCCACAGCGAGGAGGAAGTGCTCAATACAAACTGTAATTGCTTGCCTCGGGCACTGATTCCAATTTGACACTTTCTCCAGGAAATAACTCACACTCCTCTCTTCTCTGTAGTGGGTACCAATTTTTCCTCTGTCGTAGACTTGTAGGCCTCTTAACTAACTCTCTGGGCCATGTTGTCTGGAGTGTCATTCAACTATTCCTTCTGCACTATTTGCAGTGTTCCTCCCTCGCGTATGCAGTCTCATGCCTGATCCATCATGCTTGAACCCTTTGTCTCACACAGACACAGGCAGTGGAAGGAGCACACACAAACATGACCGGGTCCTCCGTCAATCGACATCTCTGAGATAATATGGCACAGTTGAGGCACTGGAATGTTTTTTTGTTTGTTGACAAAAAAGGAATCAAACATTTTTACCAAAAAAATGAACTGAAAAGTGACTGGCAGAGGTCTGGGGCGTTGGTTTCGGTTTTGCTTAAGCCAGAATTAATTCATGTCAAATTAAAGGACAAACCATGACATGGATAACAAACCAAGTGATTTTGCTATTGTCAAATAGGAGGTTATTTTTGTTATTTATTTATATGGCTTTGAATAAGCTTTTAAATCAAAAGAAAATCTGAATACACTAAACCAATAAGTCCTTTAATTTTGTATTATTTTTTACTGTAATGTTTATCTGAGAAGCACAGTCTCAGTCTACTGTCTCAGTTGACTTGTAGTCCCGAGTGATTCTCTGTGTGCAGGCACTGCTGGAACACTGACTGAAGCTCTGGTATCCAAAGCTCATCTTTCACATTTCGACACTTGCCCACAGCTGCTAAATCGGATTACCCAGAATATTGCTCAAATCACCCCGTTGCATTTCTTAGTGGCTGAAATGTGGGATACTGAGTGCTTACAAAATGTCGCACTCTTCACAACTGAGGCAATGTCCCGAATAGCTATTATAACATGAAAACAAAAATGAACTTCGGGAACTGAAATTGAACAAAACCCAAACAACGTGTATGCAGGCCTACATAAAGCGCAGGG
Organism: Oncorhynchus mykiss; assembly: GCF_013265735.2. Classification (NCBI taxonomy): domain Eukaryota; kingdom Metazoa; phylum Chordata; class Actinopteri; order Salmoniformes; family Salmonidae; genus Oncorhynchus; species Oncorhynchus mykiss. Next base: position 21,716,322 of record NC_048580.1, read on the forward strand.
GAGAACACGAACAACACATAATGAAATATGGCTAATGTTCCTAGGCAGTCCCAATCCAAAGAGAAGTTATACTAAATATTCGACACGTGCGACCTTTATAGCGGAGTGTCCCGTTATGGTCTGCAGTCCTTTGCCAGTGCGTCCACCGTACGAAACGCGAGATGGTCCCGGTTTCCGTCCCGCAGTCTGGGTAGCCTATTCGCAGCTTTATTTTTAGTCTGATCCCATCGATGATGCAGCGGTCTGGTGGTTCATTTGTATACAGTAGGCTTTATGTGTGCCAACCTGTCATAGCGAGGAGGCTAACTATGCCAGGGGAACTACGATGGTGCATTCCGGTGCAATGAAGACGTGAAGTCTAATTATATGCACATGCATGTTTTATTCCCATGGAGACAAAAACTGTAGCCTGCCTGGTGCCTCTAACACGCGAATACAATACCACACTTAATTGATTCAGTCTCACGTATATTCATTATCGACATAAAAAGCTATGTAAAGGCTCACAGCCTATCACTATCAAATGAGCTGCGCCAATAGTGAAGATTAAACATATTTCATTCATGCCAATACAGTCTTGCTTATTACAATGTAGTTAACTACAATGTAAAGCGTTGCCTACAAAGGCATTTAACAATGTATCGAATTACCGTCAGTGCCAGGGCTGCAAAACAGAGGCGAATTCAGAATAAACCATGTAGGCTACAGTTGTAGCAATCTGCCAGTTTCCAGTGACTAACTCCGGAGCTGACTAAATTGTATTGAGGGCAGGGACTCATCATGCCAGAGCCGACATATCAGACTATTAAAAACGTGAAAATGGTACTAAACAGTCTCATCCAGAATTGATTTTAGACTCAAATTCCACAGTCTTCTGCCCGGTCCATTCTCGTGCGCTCATAATTCCAGTGTTTTATGATGCTGATCCTCTTTGACTTCTATTAGGAAACATCCTCGCTTCCGCCCCGTCGTCGCTTCAGAAATAAATTACTACCCATACTGCAATGCTCCATCCTGGACCCACTGTATGTTTTGCACCGGGGGCTGTTTTCATTGCATTACATTTAAAAATATATATAATTCTCCCTCTCTGATAAGTGCAGCGGATGCAGATGCAATCTCTTCTTAACAGAGAATGACAGCGAGCAGCGCGCAGGCGCATTAGGATGTTGGCAGAGAAAGTGAAAGGCTTAATTCAAGAGATCAAAACTGATAAATACGCTCCATCAAGTGTTACTCAGTAGCAGGACTGATACTGTCAGTGTTGTGTTCAAAACCACCTAAAACGAGCCCGATTCAAGACCAAGACCGGAGTAAATGGAGTCCAAACCAAGACCGGAGATGTTGTGTCCATATTTCAGAAGAACATATGGATTCTTCAGACATTCAGAATGCTGAACAAAATGCATGCTGAGGGCAAATAGAGAGCCACTCTACAAATTACCACTAACCCAAACAGGTCTATAACATACTGAACAAAAATATAAAACGCAACATGTGAAGTGTTGGTGTCATGTTTCATGAGATGAAATAAAAGATCCCAGAAATGTTCCATTTGCACAAAATGTCATGCAAAAATGGGTTAATCCATCCACTTGACAGGTGTGACATATCAAGAAGCTGATTAAACCGCATGCTCATTACACATGTGCACCTTGTGCAGGGGACAATAAAAGGCCACTCTAAAAATGTGCAGTTTTGACACAGAACACAATGCCACAGATGTCTCAAGTTGAGGGAGCATGCAATTGGCATGTTGACTGCAGGAATGTCCACCAGAACTGTTGCCAGAGAATTTAATGTTAACTTCTCTACCATCAGCTGCCTCCAATGTAGTTTTAAAGCAGTACATTCAACCGGCCTCACAACCACAGACCACGTGTAACCACGCCAGCCCAGGACCTCCACATCTGGCTTCTTCCCTTGAGGGATCGTCTGAGACCAGCCACCTAGACAGATAAGGAAGCTGAGAAGTATTTCTGTCTGTAATCAAGTTTTTCCCAACAAAAAGCCCTTTTCTGATTGGCTGGGCCTGGCTCCCCAGTGGGTGGGTGGGCCTATGCCCTCCCAGGCCAACCCATGGCTGTGCCCTTGCCCAGTCATGTGAAATTCATAGATTAGGGCCTAATTCTTTTCAATTGACTGATTTTCTTATATGAACTGTAACTCAGTAAAATCGCTGAAATTGTTGCATTTATATTTTTGTTCAGTATAGATAAAAAGACAAAATATGATATAACTTCCCCGGTCTTCCCTTACTAATAGTGACTGTGCAACTTTCAAACTATTTCCCTGATTCTTCCCTTCCAAGAAAATTCTGACAAGCCCGACAAAGTTTGAGGATATTTTTCAATGAAAGTAAAGGACAGTAATGTTACGAGTAAAGTAGGAAGCCCAAGTTTCAATAGGCCATAAAAAAAAAATGTGTCATGAAAGGAGCATGGACATCTGGCCAGGCGAAGAAGTTTTATGCACTGACTGAATGGATGCTGAAAATGTGTATGTGACAATATATATATATACTGTATATATATTTTTTGTACGTTTTTTTTTACTCTGTTGGTCCCGGGAAGAAATTACGGTCCTCACTGTCCGAGACCGTGTATAGAAAAGTACAAATGTGTCCGACACCGAGACACACAATATGTGATCTCGAGACCGGACTTGAGTACGATAACACTACATACTGTAGCCTATTTGTATTATTATATGATAATTACAGGAGGCTAAGCTACTTATCATAAACTGTGAAAGTGAAAGGAGAGGTATTAAAGCTCAAAAAAGTATTTAAAAAGGGAAAACGGCTTTCATGTGTCAATAAAGGGTTAATAAGCCAGTGTGGAACAGCACCACCAATCACTGCTCAACTGTCCCTTCACATTGCTGAGATAAGCCTTCAACTTCCCGAATCTCCCTTTCTTCCTCTTTCCACTCCTCTCGCCCTTTATTCTTCCCTCCATACCACTTTGACCTCATTCCTCCCTTCCTCTCTTCACAATATTCCTTGGTAGAAAACACTGAAAAAATGATAGGCCTACAGTGTATATTTTAGACTACCTCTAAGACACAACAATTGCACTCCAGTCTGGTTTCCACAGCAAAACAGTGGGTAAATCATTAGCTACATAGCAAGCAATAGGAAGCAGCACACACAGTCCATTCACCATTGCAACACATAGGCCATTTTGTTTAATAGAACAGGGAGTGGTGAATTGGCTGGCCCATACTTGTCTGATAACTAGAACTGCGTGCGTGTGTACCTGGCAAGGAAAGGTAGAAGGCCTCTTCCTGTTTTGTCACACATGTTGAAAGAAGAACCCAAACTGGTCCGACGAGTCAGAACTACTGGATCATTTACATAGTAAAGCTCTACTGTATGAAATGTAATAATATAACACTATTGACATTGGTGTTGATCAAAAGCTATAGTCTATAACACACTTCCCCCATTTTACTTTCAAATCTATGTCAAACAAAGTTTAACAAACCACACAACTCTATGCACAAGGACTACTTCTAACAAGTTCCAATGAAAAATGTACAAAAACGAATTGCGTGGAAAAACTGAAGATGCAAACCATGGCAATGGAATTACAGTTAAAATCTATCTCAGGTTTTTATTTGGGCTGGGAATTGCCAGGGACCTCACGATACGATATTATCACGATAACTTGGTTCCGATACGATATGTATTGCGATTCTATATGTATCGCAATTCGATACAGTGAATTTATTGAGATTCGATGTTCCATTCATATTGCTCACCATATGTCTCCTGCAGGGGGACAAGAGAGAGCCCATGAGAAAACAAGTTGATCAGTCATGGAAATAAAAGTGCTGTTAACAAATTGGCTCTCTATTTAAAAAGAAGATGGAGAACAAGCTATGAGCGAAAAAATACTGGAGTTTTGGTGCAGGTACAGCCAACTAGCACAAAAATAATATTGCGATAATGTCAAAATAATACAATATCTCATCAAAAGTAATATCCAGGTATATAACTGTATACATTTTGTCTCATCATTAGTTTTTATCTGACAACGTTTTACAAAAAAACTCTAAATATCAGCTCCGAATTAAGATTCAAAGATCAGAAAGAATGGGGTGTCAGCTATGACATGGAACCTTGAGTTTGAAAAAAAAATATCTGTGGATATATACCCAGTAACAGAATTACATCATGGGTCCCTGATCTGTACTGCGCAGAGTTGCAATTTATGGATATGAACATCCTTCTCCTCATATTTCACAAGTTTGGACATCACAGCGCAGCACAGTGCAGTACAATAGAACACAGCAGAATAGAGTTCAGCACAGTGCAGTAGAGTACAGTCAAGTTCAGTACAGTAAAGTAGAGTAGAGTATAGTTCAGTACAATATACTGTAATGTACTTTTCTGGACGTCCGGTGTCGGTCAGTGCTCAGTGGGTGAGGATTCTGATTACAGTAAATGGAAAGAGGGGGCTCATGGGTAGGTGTAAAGCGATCCGCATGCGTTGGTTCTGCTAGCGCCCAGCCAAACTCAGCTAGGTCAACTGAACGAGGGTGCTCGAATACTTCCTTAATAGACCTTCGCTTGAAAAATGAGACAAAAAGAGGCAATAGTACTGTTTGTCCATCTTGAGATGCCGTAGCCAATATACACTTTCTCAAAGTAGTCAGAATTAATCTAAGATCATTCTAGAATCATGTCATTCATTTTGACGTTTTTGCAGAGGAGATCTTAGTCGCGGAATTTTACATCTAACTAATCAAAAACTAATCAGTATTTCTTAAGTGAACAAAAAGGTTCATGGAAATGAGTCGTCTCTCGTTGAATGACAACAAACAATGCACTGAAGAATCCCTACTGTTGACCAATCACCGACAAAGGGGATTAGAATTACCCGTTTTAATCACTTAAGAACTCAAACAAAATTGATCAGTCAAATCACTATAACTAATTGTTAGGTCTACCATTACTTGTTCATTCTGTGAACTTTCATTATCCTCCCTCCTTATGAGGGAGAGACATTAGAAAATATATTTTTTTTAATTTGATTTTTGGTAATTGAATTACAAGGAAATATTTCTTAAACTTACAGAAGATAAACAATTTCTCCGAAACTAAATTTAAGTGTTGATATTAGTTGGCAGGGGTCTTTAAGTTAACATTGTGTTTTGATGTATTCCTGATGCCCTTTAAGACATTTTCTGGTAGATGTTTTCTAATGCCCTTTTTCCCTCTGCTTATCCGGAAATCTAAAGCTAGTGATGCACCGAAATGACATTTTTGGCCGATACCGATATCCGATATTTCCCTTGGCAAAAAAAAACTTTTAAGCATTCTAGTACAGTTAAATAGCTAACACACACACACACACATAGACGTAGTGGTCTAAGGCACTGCATCTCAGTGCAAGAGGCGTTACTACAGTCCCTGGTTCGAATCCAAGCTGTATCACATCCGGCCGTGACTGGGAGTCCCATAGGGCGGTACACAATTGGCCCAGCGTCGTCCGGATTTGGCCCGGGGTAGGCCGTCATTGTAAATAAGAATTTGTTCTTAACTGACTTGCCTAGTTAAATAAAGGGTACACACACTGACCAAAATGTTATTTTGTTGGCATTTACGTATGTCCCCATTATCAGTAAGACATCATCAAAACCTATTTCTTTCACTTACTTGCTGTGCTGTTTTGTTGTTAATTTGTTCAGCCGTTTCATTTGCAAACAGGATTTCATCATACATGTCAAGCAGTGAAGTTTCAGCTCTGTCTGTCCGTGGCCTCTCTTCCTCGGTGCGCACTGTCACTGTGTCCGTTTCCATCTTGTCCAGCTGTGTATGTAACATTTCACGTAAACCCTGTTTGTCTGCATCGAAGTAGCGGTCCTTGTATATAGCATCGAGCATGGTGGTGACACAGTAAAGAGAGAATGCCACCGAATCGCTTGTTCACGGCCTGTGTCTGCAATTTTGTCGAGCAGGCGTTTCAATGCCATGACAGAGGGTATCACGTCTGTTGCAGGCGCAGTTGGTGAGCTTATTTCTCGAGTCAGTTGTTTTGAATGGAGCTAGGAGTGTGTTCATGTTTCCAAGTTTCAAACATGTTCTCAAATGTCATTGAAATTGCAGCAGCGATATGACAACCAGCATATTCATGAGCATGCAATACGACTTTCCTCAGTACGAAATCCTCAACGACCCACTGTGCTGTCAGACTCAGGATGCTTATGAGGCTGATATCGCTGGTCCAAATGTCAGTCCTGAAGCTAATAGCAGTGACGTTATTACTGTGTAACACCGGTAGGGAAACATCAGAAAAATAGCGCACTTGGTGTACCGGTGCTCGAACAGTCGGCAAAAGCCAACATCATCCACGACAGAGAACGGTTGATTGTCAAGGGCAATGAATTCCATTATCTTGGCATTAATGGATTTCGCCTTTGAGTTGTCTCGCTGAAATGTTCTTACTCTTTCAAATGACTGCTCGACTTGTTGACTGCTCGATCCACACAGCAGACATTGTGGGTCAGGTTAGGAATGCTGTGTTGCACGTGTAGCGCTACATTTTATTTGGCGTCATTACGTCATGTACCCACGTTATATAGGTATGCACGTCAGCTTTGACATTGGTTTGGCACATCGGCGTTAAACGAGACATTGGGCCGATGTTGGCATTTTTAGCCAATGTCGGCCGATTCCGATAAGGTCACCGATATATTGTGCATCCCCAATCTAAGCCTTTCATTTTTTTGGCTAATTTTAAGATGGGGAAAATGGTTCAAAATGTTTTATCTATGACTATATTTCTCATAAATATAGACTATTGGTTTTCAATTGATATGCTCCTTATGAACTTCACATGTTTGTGCTCATGGATCCTTTTTGATGGAAATGACCTGCATTTAGGTTGCCAGTATGGAATGCTGTCCTGACATCGTAGACAAACACAAGTGTTGTCATAAAACGTAAGAGTGGTGTTGTGTGCATGTTCCCTGAAGCAAGGACTGCTCTTCCATGTAACAAACTCCCTCTCAAACAGAAAGTGGTTTTCAGTAGACAAAATATGACTATGGTTGCAGTCTTCGAACACCAGTTTGAAAGAGTAAGACACTTATAGATTGGAAAAAGCATTATTTGGCAACGTTTCTTCCTTAGGCCATGTTGGTTCTATTTAGCATTTAGGAATCAGTTTGATTCTACTCTACGGTAAGCTAGCCTAGCCATAGCTGGCACCATGTAAACTGCAATTCCTATGCTTGCGAAACGTTCAAAGAATCTTTCGAATAAAAAAGAGATACACTTACTGTAGCAAATTTTACAGATCCGTACAGTGGTTGAAAAAGTACCCAATTGTCACACTGGAGTAAAAGTAAAGATACCTTCATAGAAAATGACTTGAGTTAAAGGGAAATTCACCCAGTAAAATACTACTTGAGTAAAAGTCTAAAAGTATTTAGTTTTAAATATAGCCTACTTTAGAATCAAAATTAAATGTAACTGCTAAAATATACTTAAGCATCAAAAGTTAAAGTAAAAATAATTTAAAATTCCATATATTAAGCAAACCAGACAGCACCATTTTTTGTATTTTATTTACAGACAGCCGGGGGCATACTCGAACACTCAGAGGTAATTTACAAATGAAGCGTTTGTGTTTAGTGAGTTCGTCAGATCAGAGGCAGAAGGGTTGACCTGGGATGTTCTCCGGACAAATGCGTGAATTGGACCATTTTCATGCCCTGCTAAGCATGCAAAATATAACAAGTACTTTTGGGTGTCAGGGAAATGTATGGAGTAAAAAGTACATTATTTTCCCCAAGGAATGTAAATTAGTGAAGTAAAAGTAGTCACAAATATGAATTTATAGTACAGATACCAACAACAACAAAAACGACTTAAGTGGTACATTCAAGTATTTTTACTTAAGTACTTTACGGGAAGAAAACACCTTCATCAATAGGCGCTAAGGGTAGTTCGCGTCTATGAATGGGCTAGACTAGCCATACAGGCAGAGAGTCAAAGCATATCCTATGTTGCTTAGGTTTAGCTGGAGAGCAATGGCTAGTCCAAATACAATCACGTTCCTACCACGGGGATATAAAATAACTTGCAACAAAGTTTATAAAAGCAGCACAGCGTGACAGCTAAATTAGCTACAATGTAACAGCAAGAAATCATTGCATAGTCAACCCATAAGATGACGCGGGACAGCGGGAGACAAGAAAGCCGGGGGACAATTGTAAACAAAGACAACCACTAATATAGATTGGCATAATCGATATTGTCAAAGGTTTGAGTCCATTTCTGATTACACAATCTAGGTCGAAAGGATTCTTACCTCAAAACACGTAGCTGGTGATGTAAGGTTGAGGACAAGCTGCTCCTTTCTTGATGGTCGAACGTACTAACTTTTCTCTCTTAGCAGCCAAATGTTAAGTTCTATCCGAAATTGCAGTTTGATCTGCGTTAGCTGCTGAATACATTGTTCGCCGTTACCGCCTCACTCCAGTGCATCCTTGAGCTATTTATTTTACTAGCTAATATCTAATTTCTCGTTCCACTCCATCGAGTTAGGTATTGAATACAGTCATCATGTACGTTACCTCAAAAACACCAGGAAGGGGAATCTCCAAGGAGCCAAAGCAAAATAAACGTACGTTTTCTTCGTAGACTTAAATCAGTTTAATTGTGTTTCTACGTTCAGTATGCGTAGAGTTCATTCGGGAATATGACCAAAATAACTACGTTTCCCTTGGTACACCGCAACTCTAATAAGTAGGATATCCGTTCCCCCTTTTTCTTTACACAAATGTCGTCATCATTTTGAATTTGACATTTTATTAAAATACCACTGTATTATTTTCTGACGTTGTTTAATACATAGTGTATTATTGTATTGAGCACGTTATGCATAATGACTTAAGGTATTCTTGTTTTAGAATTGAACATAATAATAATTATATATTGGTTACAGGGAGACTACATCTAATGTATTAGGATTCATCAGTTTGCACACCCTTCTATCAATAGGCACACAAAACACCACAAACAAACAAAACTCCACAGAAACCAGTGTTGGGGAGGAGTGAACTACAACTAGTAATTGGGGCTCCTGAGTGGCGCAGCACTCTAAGGCATGGCATCTCAGTGCTAGAGTTGTCACTACAGACCCTGGTTTGATCCTGGGCTATCACAACTGGCCATGATCTGGAGTCTCATAGGGCGGGCACAATTGGCCCAGCGTCGTCCGGGTTCGGGGAAATAAGAATTTGTTCATAATTGACTTGCCTGGTTAAATAAATAAAATAAACTCCATTTTGCAGTAGCTTAGTGGTAGTTGAACTAAATTGAAATCTAGGTAGTGTTTTCAGTAGTTAATTACTCTTTTTAACATGTAGCGGTGTAGCTAACTTCTAGCCTACACAATAACTACTGGAAGTATCCTACACACTACTTATTTTGCAAAAATAAAATACATTTTGTTGTAGGCAAGAATGTCCTTTCTTTTTCGGCATCAGACCTGCTTAATTCTCACTTGAAACAGTTATTTTGTTTAAAAGGCCAAATTACACATTCTGTTAACATACACCAGAGTTGATCTGTTCTTGCAATTCACAGAGTATGACATTTCAGATTTAGATATGATAGTTTATCATGAAGTAGTTTGGATTTAGTGAACTACTTTTCCAAAGTAACTTTAGTTAAGTAAACTATATTTTTCTTAAGGGTAGCTTTAGTGTAGTTTAACTTGTTCCAGTGTGAATTAATTGGTAGCTTGGTAAACTATATTTTCAGCGTAGCTTCCCCAACACTGACAGAAACACATAAAACACATGTTTTACAAATACCAGTCAAATATCGAATCTCTTGGAATATCTTATTCAGTGCATTGTTCATTTTCCATTCCATTGCATGTTATTTGAAAATCACAGGGTCCCACAAACAAAGCCATAATAACTGTCCCACCTATTCCTATTATTTTTGCAGACATATGCTGTCATCTAGTGGCACTTACTTAAGTGCACCATTCAACCAAACTAACAAAACTAACAGATATTATATTTAAGAAATACAAGGCTTTTCCCAACTTAGTTGACGCATATAGAATATAGAATAGAATAGAATAACACCCCCCCCCCCCACCCCCCCCCCCCCCCCACAATTATTAACAGATATAGGGTCAACACCCATGACATGCCTTGAGCGAGTAACACGCATATCAGGGTCTCAAATTCATCTCAACTAATCCGAGTTGAAGATATCTCTTTAAAATGGTAATGTCAAAGTCCCTGGCTGTAGGCTAGGCATGGATGAATAGCCTAATATCATAAAGTAATAATGTTATCATTCACTAGATGTAAATTATAGACCTTTGAAGTCTCCTTTATAATGACAGTCTTTGAACTCATATACACATTTTTTTTCATGGCCTTGAAAAAAAAAAAAGTAATCTCCCTTCGTGTAGAGTGGACTGATGCCAACAGAGGATTTTGTTTCAGCAACCGTAGGATAATATTTCATTTTAATGTCTGACTGCCTGAATAAAGAAATAGGCCTAAAGAAAATAATAATTACTAGTGGTATGTATTTGTTTTTACAAGTTGTTAGAGGACATCTAACATCAATAAACAGTTTATACGTATAATTAGTGCAGGGGTTTTCTACGCCATCAACATTTGCTAAAATCTGTGAAAGGGCTAATGACATATTTAACCAAAGACATGCCTTGTATAAACTACTTTTATTTTGCGTCAATGTAGGGCCTAAAGCTAAAATGAACAACCCCTTTTGCATAGCATGTGAAATAATTTGTGAGCACGGATAATCTCTAATGCTGGTGTCACTCCAAGTGTTTGAACCGCGGAGGGTTCAAGGATTATGTTCGTCAGAGTTATGACTTTAAAGTGTGTCATGAGGGAGATTGAACAGGGGCTATAGTATAAATTCTACATTAATTGTACTGTATTACGTTTTGAACTAGCCCTAAAACCATTTGATTTATAATCAGATTTCAGATCTCTCTTTCTCAATACTAGAAATGGCTCCGTTATCAAGTGGGCAATTAAAACAAACTTAAAAGTAAACATGTTTTCTTAAAATAAGGGTTTTCGATAATGTATCAAAGGGCCCATGTGTTTCGGGAAACGTTGTTCCGGCGGAGTTCTAGTGAAGTGAGGCGGAGCGAGCAATCCTTTCAGGGGATGAAACGCGGGCTGAAGAATAATGAATGAGAGAAACTGGGCGGAGAAAGTTAGACTTGATTTTCACATGTCTCTTAGTGCCATGGTAAGTGTACTTTTTTTGGAGTAATATGACAGCTATTCTGCAGTGGATATGTATTTGACTTTATTTGACTGTAAAGTAGCCTAAATAAACGAACATTCTAAAACGGTCTGGACTGGAGTTAGCCACTTGGATTGGAAGACTTATTTGTGAAAAAGGTATGTGAATGTGATGAAATGGGATTGGAACACGTTCTTTTTGCGCTTGTCGCTTTGAAAGACAGTGCACTTGTTCTGCCTTTGTTTGACAATCCAAAGCTCTGGGTTATGATGAACTGTTTATACATTTCAAATGTAGCCTATGCTCCAATGTTTTAGACCAAGCAACTAATTACATAAGTAATTTATTCGGGGTTTTAGTGTGTGTATTGTTTTCAAATGCCAGTAGCTCTGCGTACACACTGTTGTCATGACAATGCTACGGAAACAGCGCATGGTGCGTTTGTTAGCCGCTTACTGCGTTGAACTTCTATTCAACTACTGCCATTCTAGGCAGTTTACAAATCCACTCTCACTACAAACTAAGTCTACTTTCATTGGCTATGAAGTCTGGAATGTCATGGTTCATGACGCCAAATCTTTTAAATACAAACGTTCTATTGGGTGTTAGCTAGGTTCTCAAAATGAATCTTTTTTTCTCTGTCCAGCTGCACTTGCTGATGTTTGACTCTTGTTGTAGCCTATTTATTCAAAAAACACATGGCGATAATTATACAACTTGCAAATAGCTTTATTCAATGAGTTGTTATTTTATATGTAAAGAAGTAGTTAATAGTGGTTAATAGCAGTTAAGGTTAAGGGGTTAGTAGGGAATGGGATTAAGGAAATAGTTGAGTGAGGTGTGTCCTGTGTTTCTGTGGGACTGAGACAGCTTGTGACCCCGCTAGTCAGGAAAGGGATGCTTTTAGGCAGACAGTCTCTTGTTGTTAATAGCCAGCACACATGTGGAAGTGACAGCCTCTACAATAGGGCCAGGAAAGAGTTTGGGCTAGCTGCTTGGAGGAAAAAGGAAATCCAGAGGTGTGTGTGTGTGTGTTTGTGAGTGTGTGTGTGTGTGTCTGGTGGGAGGTTCGCTGAGATTACAGGGTTATGGACTCACGTGAGAGGATGCCAGTTCACAAGGGGCTTTCCTTTGTCCTTCATAAAACGATGTCATAATTGGAACGGATCCGACCTGTATCCAATTTGATGGCTGTAACAAAGTCATAAACAGGATATGAATCTTCTGCTCTGCTCAGCTGAGTCTGATAAGTTTTATTCTTTTACGAGTTTTCCAGTGCTTTCCTCAATGCAACACGACCTGTCTCATTGCCAATGGACATTTTAAGAAGTACTTACAGTGCTAAACGCCAACTTGCTCTCCGGGAAGACTATAAATCACTTGAAAATCCAAGGCTGTTGTGTACATGCTGTTTGCTCCCCTGCCTCTATGTCAGAGCACGCAATGACGCCTCTCTCCAGCTATACAATCGCCCGTAAGGCACAGATACGCACATAAACACAGTGTCACAGACAGAGGCCTGGCAAAATGAATACATCAAAGATACATCTGTTACTTATGCATGTTTGATGGCATAGGCAGGCTGTAGACACTCACTGCCCCAAGTTACAGCGTTTATTAGCATGCATGACTAGGTGGAAGCTAAGGCGTGAATGTAGATGACTTGGGTTATGGAGAGACGGTAGGGTATAGCTAAGACGGTGTGTCAGAAGAATATGGTTGCACTTAGTAGGCATGAAACAAGGAAAAACGAGTTAAAACAAAGGCAGGGGTACAGGAACCTGTCCAATGTGTTAATGTTCATTTTGCATTAGAAAACCTTTTCGACCATTTGGGTCCACTGAACTCGATTCAATCGCCCCCAAACGGATCCCCTTGGTAATAGCTTCTATGTGCTTTAATGGAATCAAATGACTTGGTTGATTCCAAAAAGTGCATTCACAGGGGTTTTTAAAAAGGGTTCAAATGGAGTCTGACATGTATAGGAAATATGTGTTTACTGTGGGCTCGTCCATAATGGAACCCTATTCCCTATACAGTGCACTACTTTTCACCAGTGCACTTTGTAGGGAATAGCATGCCCTTTGGGACACTGACCTTTTTATTATAACTGTGCTAGGGGCGTATGGGTGTCAATACCGAAACCCAATTTTCAGCAGGTGCTGTGGCCGTGAACGATTTACAGAATAATTATGCTGAATAAATACATGCATAATATTATTAATCATATTCATGGTATGTTTTCAGAACTGGGAAAGCTCTGTGGCGTCGGAAATAAAACATTTTCAATAGAGATTAATTCTAGGTTTGTTGCTTTTTTAAAGTTAATCAAACAAGAAGTGTGTTTTATGTCAACTCAGCAAAAAAAGAAACATTCTTTCACTGTCAACTGTGTTTATTTTCAGCAAACTTAATATGTGTATATATTTGTCTGAAGACAACAAGATTCAACAACTGAGACATAAACTGAACAAGTTCCACAGACATGTGACTAACAGAGGGGGGGGGGGGGGGGGGGGGGGGGTCAAAATCCAAAGTAACAGTCAGTATCTGGTGTGGCCACCAGCTGCATTAAGTACTGCAGTGCACTACCCCACTCTTCCACCAAGGCACCAGCAAGTTCTCTGACATTTCTGGGGGGAATGGCCACATCCCGCACCCTCCGATCCAACAGGTCCCAGACGTGCTCAATGGGATTAAGATCCGGGCTTTTCGCTGGCCATGGCAGAACACTGACATTCCTGTCTTGCCGGAAATCACGCACAGAGCAAGCAGTATGGCTGGTGGCATTGTCATGCTGGAGGGTCATGTCAGGATGAGCCTGCAGGAAGGGTACCACATGAAGGAGGAGGATGTGTTCCCTGTAACGCACAGCATTGAGATTGCCTGCAATGACAACAAGCTCAGTCCGATGATGCTGTGAGACACCGCCCCAGACCATGACGGACCCTCCACCTCCAAATCGATCCCGCTCCAGATTACAGGCCTCTGTGTAACTCTCATTCCTTCGACAATAAACGCAAATCTGACCATCACCCCTGGTGAGACAAAACTGCGACTCGTCAGTGAAGAGCACTTTTTGCCAGTCCTGTCTGGTCCAGCAACGGTGGGTTTGTGCCCATAGGCGACGTTGTTGCCTGTGATGTCTGGTGAGGACCTGCCTTACACCAGGCATACAAGCCCTCAGTCCAGCCTCTCTCCAGCCTATTGAGGACAGTCTGAGCACTGATGGAGGGATTGTGTGTAACTCGGGCAGTTGTTGTTGCCATCCTGTACCTGTCCCGCTGGTGTGATGTTCGAATGTACCGATCCTGTGTAGGTGTTGTTACATGTGGTCTGCCACTGCGAGGACGATCAGCTGTCCATCCTGTCTCCCTGTAGCGCTGTCTTAGGAGTCTCACAGTACGGACATTGCAATTTATTGCCCGGGCCACATCTCCAGTCCTCATGTCTCCTTGCAGGATGCCTAAGGTACGTTCACACAGATGAGCAGGGACCCAGAGCATCTTTCTTTTAGTGTTTTTCAGAGTCAGTAGAAAGGCCTCTTTAGTGTCCTAAGTTTTCATAACTGTGATCTCAATTGCCTACCGTCTGCAAGCTGTTAGTGTCTTAACGAACGTTCCACAGGTGCATGTTCATTAATTGTTCATGGTTCATTGAACAACCATGGGAAACAGTGTTTAAACCCTTTATATTGAAGATCTGTGAAGTTATTTAGATTTTTACTAGACATGGTCCTGAAAACGGGACGTTTATTTTTTTGCTAATTTTACGGAAGTGTATGGGCAGTGTCTTTGGATGTGTCATAGATGTGTTTGTGTGTGACTTGTGTATGTGCGAGCGTGTGTGTTTATTTAGTGTTTCCTCATACCCACTCTGAACTAACTACTGGTCGGATCCTTCTAATATCAATGTCCAATAAACAATCTACCATATCTACCATCCAAGCACAATAAGCACTAGGCCTATGTAGGACTCAGCACTGGAGAGGAAAGAGCATTTATGTGATCATCACATACCACTAAGAGCACTTGACAATCCCAGCCCTTGTTGGGTTCATCTCCATCTCCATTATTGATATCCAATAGTTTCTATGTGAGAGGAGGCCCTGGGCAGAACATTGGAGGAAAATAACATAGAGAGCATACAGGACAGTGAGGGAACAGAGAGGCCACTACTCCACTAAATCACAAGGCCTAAAGGACAGCTTTGAAATCCAAGACACCAAGATCTGAGAGGATTTAGGAGGCCCTGGAGAGAGAGAGAGAGAGAGAGCGCGAGATAAGGAAAGACACAGAGTGTGGATGAGAGAGAGAGAGACAGACAAAGAGACTCAGAGAGCAAGAGAGAGAGAGACAGACAAAGAGACTCAGAGAGCAAGAGAGAGAGAAAGAGATAAATATATATGTGAGTTAGCTGAGCCACAGAAGTCTTCATGGAGCCTCCTCTGTAGATGACATGTGACAAGGTGAGAGCGAAAGAGATGCGCCTACCCTCCCACAACACCCCCCCATCACCCATCCCTCACCGCACCCTTCGGAACACTGCATACGTAATGAGTTCCTTGCCCCCTCCCTTCCACCAAGCTCACTCAATCGATCCCAGGTGTGTGGTACAGTAGCTGGTTAAATATCTTAGCCAACTGCACGCTACTGCAAGAGGTGGCAGGTACGCTAGCGGTTAAGAGCATTGGGCCACTAACCGAAAGGTTGCTGGTTTGAATCACCGAGCCGACTATGCTCTCTTGAGCAAGGCACTTAAAATTGCTCTTGAAAGTTGCTCTGGATAAGAGCATCTGCTAAATTGCAAAAATGTTTTCTCTGTAGGTGATGGTTTCACTGTAAAGAGAGTGCAAATTGGGGAGTCGGAGGAGCCAGAATGGAGGACCTCATAGGGTAAGAGAGCTGACCATTTCCTTTCATCATGCGTGTGTGTTATTGTGTGTTGTCAAGAGGAATTCCTGCCTCTTTTTTGATCATTTCCCCCCTTCATGAGCTCATTATTGCAGTTTCCTGGAAGTGTTGTTGCCATGTGCTTTGCAGGCGTAAAATCAGGATTGGGAAAGCATTTGATCTGCGCACTACCACGCTGTTGGTGATTTCATAGCACCAGTAGGTTATTTGGATAGTATGACATCTTATTTTGTGGTTAAACACCACTCCAGCTACAAGGTCCAAAGCGAGTGCAAATGCAGGGCTCATTTTGAATAAAGAGCCTTTGTGGTTCTTGCTGCTTGTTTGAACGGTTCTTTATGATCTGGATTCATGTGTTGACTGAAGTGAAGGGAGCATGTGGATCCTGTTGTTTTTGTGTAGGGGGGGGGGGGGGGGGGATTATAGCACCTAAGCACTACACTACATAAGGCCCAGTGCACTACTTTTTGTGAAACATTTTAATTCAGATTTTTTTCAGGGGGTGCTGCATCATCCTCAGTACCCCTACTTCCCGTGGCGATGTGTACAAGTTCAAACAAAACCTGGGGGGCTAATCTAGTATCAGCTTTGAATACAGTTCCTGGTTCTATTGCTGCCTTTCATATAGGAGAAGGATGGAATTATCCCTAGACACCGTTAGTATTCAGGGAAGAAAAGCTGATCCTAGATCTGCGACTTAGGGAAACGTATTTTAGGAGTCCCTTTGCAGGACCTCATGTCTTTGGCAGATGTTTTTGTAAACAGATGCTCTGTGTCTCATGGTTTCTCTTGTCTCTCTGATGATTTTCTTGGGACTGATCTTGTTAGGGACTAAGAGGTTTCCAGACAAACGTGTCTGTGCATTTTAATAGCTAATCCTGCTGTATTTTTAGCCATTAGAAGAGTGAACCCTTTCCAAAAAGTTAGTGCCTGCTGTCGAGTTTGTTGGTTGACTTTCACATGCCATATGCACACACGCGCATACACACACACACACACACACACACACACACACACACACACACACACACACACACACACACACATCGATGTAATCACTCTCTTCTGAACGCTGTAGAGTCAGCAAAAGCAGAGAGTGATGCCCCGGAGGATTGATAAGCTAGCTGTCTGTAGAAAGGAAGCCTTTTACATGTAGAAGTCTGCCGATAGCGATGTGGAGCTGGTCTGTAAAGCCGTTCGTACTCTGTGGAGTATCCTGAGTTGCCCCTGGTGCTGGATCCTGACAGAGCTGATAGATACTGTATACCCAAGGCCTTATTGCTTCAGAAACACCTTTGACATGATCAGCTTGCTGACAACCTTTGTACAACCTTAGCTTAACCTTGTGCTTTTGTTGAAGTTTTTACTTAACTCCCCAAAACAAACTCCACACGTCTGCTGTGCAACTGGATGTCCTGTTATTCTGCAAACAACTGCCACATAACCTGATTTCAACGTTCAACCAACCTTGACAGCCAATCTTAAAATCGATTTCACGATGCCTTCACAACCCACACACCCAATCTTTATTCAATCTCCACACGATCACCATGGAACTCCCTCACATATATCATTCACAGTGTCTAAACAACCTCTGCAAAACCACAAATCCACACAACCTCTGCAGCTTGACCCCCCCCCCCCCCTCCCCCAACCTACCTACTACAACCAGGGTTCCCATATGATCAACTGTCAGAAGAACTGATTCCCTTTCTAGCTGTGCACTCTGTGTAGTTCCATTCATAAATATGTGTTCCCTAGTGAATAAAGCTTAGGGGTATAATTAGATGAGAGAAATTAGGAAGTATCCTCTCAGGTTTTTAACATGCACTTCTTTTCTCCCTTCCCCTTTCACAACTACTCGATGCTGATAACAACATAGAGACGGCATTGTGTGTCTGCATGGGAGGGCTAAGCCTTATTGTAAATAAGGGCATGTCCTAAGAGAATCGACGAATGTAACATACGTATGTAGGACCTTCATTTGAGCTAGTTTGCAACAGCAGGAACATCATTCTACAGCAACAGGAAATGTGAATTGTTACGTGGATTATAATTCATAGACAAATCAATTGTGACGTATCAAAATGGAAATGGCAAACTTCAGGAGCCTCAAACACACGACAAGGTTACAATTTCCTGCGACGGGGTGATCAAAAGGAGATCCTTCATCTGTACTGTTGACGTGTTTGTGTGTGTGTTTGTGTGTGTGTGTGTGTTTCCATCAGCACTCCTCAATTTATGATGTGTGTGCATGATACCGAACACATCTCCCCGGTCTATTGTATCAATAGTGAAATGTCAGTGATTGTTGTCATCTCTCCCTCATTCCCCCTGCAGACATGTTTCCGTTAACGACGAGGTTGCACTATACACTATACACCACATAGACACAGAGATAGAGACAGAGAGAGACACAGAAAGAGAGAGAGAGAGACAGAGAGAGACACAGAAAGAGAGAGACAGAGAGACACAGAAAGAGAGAGAGACACACAGAGAGAGAGACACAGAGAGAGAGACACAGAAAGAGAGAGAGAGAGAGACACAGAAAGAGAGACACAGAAAGAGAGAGACAGAGAGACACACAGAGCGAGAGAGAGAGACACAGAAATAGAGAGAGAGAGAGAGACACCCCCCAGCTTCCCAGGTGAAAGCCTCTGGAAAACCGGAAAAGTGTGTAATTGACATGCTCAATGCCACGTCCACACGCCACTCATTCTCCTACAGTAGCATCCGTGACGAGTCATGAACCCAGCATGAGATGAACACCAGGAGGAGGACAAATCCCATGCATATTCACATCACAGTTACACAGTGGGAATATTATGCAGGGCAGGTCATATCAGGAATTGGATGGAAAGCCCAATTCTACCTGAGACCATCCAGAAAGGTATGCGTTGTATGAGTAGCAAATCCAATCGTCCAGTCGCCACACTAACTCATGGATAAATGTAAAGATGAAAGGGTGACGGAATGACAACTCGAGCTTACGTGATTGTGTAGATGGATAGTGTGTTTTAGACGCTGTAACGTTGTATTCATTTCTGCACGACTCATTCTGTTTAAGAACACGGATATTCTAGTCTGCATTCTGCAACACAGTATGTGATGTTATTCCCTGCTATGTGTTGCACGACCAAGTAAACGGTTGCTCACCGCGAAAACAAACCACCGCCGTGGTCCTAGCTACTCTCCCTATCTATTCGGCTGTGTGTGTCTGGAGCAGGTGTTGCTCAGCAGCCCTGCAGGCTACAAGGGGGATGAGAACGCCGAGCCAGATTAACCCTGAGCCTCCTGGCCTGCAGCCAAACACACTGCCGTTGGAGTTGGGCCTGTTTAGAATACATGCTATTGGAGCAAAAAAAAGTGAAATCATATATATACAGTGCCTTGCGAAAGTATTCGGCCCCCCTTGAACTTTGCGACCTTTTGCCACATTTCAGGCTTCAAACATAAAGATATAAAACTGTATTTTTTTTGTGGAGAATCAACAACAAGTGGGACACAATCATGAAGTGGAACGACATTTATTGGATATTTCAAACTTTTTTAACAAATCAAAAACTGAAAAATTGGGCGTGCAAAATTATTCAGCCCCCTTAAGTTAATACTTTGTAGCGCCACCTTTTGCTGCGATTACAGCTGTAAGTCGCTTGGGGTATGTCTCTATCAGCCGAATACTTTTGCAAGGCACTGTATGTATATATATATATATATATTTTTTTTTTTTTTCTTTCTCTCCTATATCTTGATAGCTCTATATGTCACAGGGTGCCATGCGCACCACAAATCTGTCATAGCCCGCTAAACTAAAGCCTAGGTATTAGCTGTTGGAGGTAACACAAGTCTTCAGGTCTTAACTGAGGTTATTTGTCAGCGTGTGTGTGTGCGTGCGTGCGTGTGTGTGCGCGCACGGGCGCATCCACCAGTGCGTACGTGCGCGTGTGTGTCATCACCCTTCCCTCAGACCACCCGGTTCCCTTAAAGCTGACATATAGGCCAGTGCGAGTCAAGCTCCAATAATGGGCTGTCACCATTACGCCTCTCAACTAGAGACGACCTCAATTTTCCTTCCGTGGTTTTCTTTTACGAAACGACTGAATAGATGTAACGTCTCGGGACCGCGATTATATCTCTGTGAACTCAACTTCACTTCCAGAAATTGAGCTTCTGAATGGGATTTCTAAATTGACTCGGGAGGGGGGGGGGGGGGGGGGGGGGAGAGAAAATGTTTGCTGCAAATAAAATGTGAAGTTGAGGGTTAAGATGAGATGAAGTTTCTCTGAGAGACACTGACCTGAAACTCTGTTTTTCTCGCTAATAGTTAGGATGTCAGATGGATATACTGATCCTAAACTCAGCAACAAAAAAAAAGAAACGTCCTCACTGCCAACTGTGTTTATTTTGCTGCATTAACTACTGCAGTGCATCTCCTCCTCACTGACTGCACCAGATTTGCCAGTTCTTGCTGTGAGATGTTACCCCACTCTTCCACCAAGGCACCAGCAAGTTCACTGACATTTCTGGGGGGAATGGCCCCATCCCTCACCCTCCGATCCAACAGGTCCCAGGTGTGCTCAATGGGATTGCGATCCGGGCTCTTCGCTGGCCCTGGCAGAACATTGACATTCCTGTCTTGCAGGAAATCACGTACTGAACGAGCAGTATGGCTGGTGGCATTGTCATGCTGGAGGGTCATGTCAGGGTGAGCCTGCAGGAAGGGTACCACATGAGGGAGGAGGATGTGTTCCCTGTAACACACAGCGTTGAGATTGCCTGCAATGACAACAAGCTCAGTCCGATGATGCTGTGACACACCGCCCCAGACCATGACGGACCCTCCACCTCCAAATCCATCCCGCTCCAGAGTACATGCATCGGTGTAACGCTCATTCCTTTGATGATAAATGCGAATCCGACCATCAGCCTTGGTGAGACAAAACCGCGACTCGTCAGAGAAGAGCACTTTTTGCCAGTCCTGTCTGGTCCAGCAACGGTGGGTTTGTGCCCATAGGCGATGTTGTTGCCGGTGATGTCTGGTTAGGACCTGTCTTACACCAGGCTTACAAGCCCTCAGTCCAGCCTCTCTCAGCTTATTGCGGACAGTCTGAGCACCGATGGAGTGATTGTGTGTTCCTGGTGTAAGTCGGGCAGTTGTTGTTGCCATCCTGTTGTTGCCATCCTGTGCCTGGTGTGATGTTCGGATGTACCAATCCTGTGCAGGTGTTGTTACACGTGGTTTGCCACTGCGAGGACGATTAGCTATCCATCCTGTCTCCCTGTAGCGCTGTCTTAGGCGTCTCACAGTACAGAGTTGACAATTTATTGCCCTGGCCACATCTGCAGTCCTCATGCCTACTTACAGCATACCTAAGGCACATTCACACAGATGAGCAGGGACCCTGGGCATCTTTCTTTTGGTGTTTTTCAGAGTCAGTAGACAGGCCTCTTTAGTGTCCTAAGTTTTCATAACTGTGACCTGAATTGCCTACCGTCTATAAGCTGTTAGTGTCTTAACGACCGTTCCACAGGTGCATGTTCATGAATTGTTTATGGTTCATTGAACAAGCATGGGAAACAGTGTTTTAAACCCTTTACAATGAAGATCTGTGAAGTTATTTGGATTTTTACGAATTATCTTTGAAGACTCCTGAAAAAGGGACGTTTATTTTTTTTTGCTGAGTTTAGCTCTGTGTCAAAGGGCAACATCTACCCGGAGTGCGGCGTAGAGCATGGGTAGTGTGGTCATAAAGTTTCAGTTATGACAGTGCCTGTGTAGCGCTGTCATAACCGTGGGTTGATTCAACAATGTAGCCTCCATGAATGGCTAGGTATCAGGTTAGTGCTTCACAGAGACATGAAGAGGGCCATGAAGTAAGGGCTGAGCTCTTTAATTAACTCAGTTTGAGCATGAATCATTGAGCAACAGGACCAGTAGGTGTCCAGACTAGAGTAGGTTGGCAACATAATTTATTGAGCTATTTCACATGGAGTGTTTGAACAGGCTGCACAATGATAGATAGGTCAACCCTAGTAGGAAATACATTGATAGGGAATATAAGTTCCCATGGAGACGTTGTGACATCTTCTGCATGAATATCAACTCCAAGTCATTTGTCGAAAAGAGACAGATAACAGTACATAGAACTGCCGTCCATCCAACCCTCTTTACGCTCATAGCGGTCTTCTGAACCAACCAGCTCCCTGTTCAAAACCACAAAACAATACTGCCCTCTAGTGTCCCTCTACTGATTTGCACCTCCTAGATCACTGAGCCTTACCAACCGTCACTAAGAACACCCATGCTTATCATAATAATATAAAAAGCCAGTGTCACAGCAGCGCTAATAGATGTCAGTTTATATCAGCCCTGTTGTTGATTGTGCCTCTTGGGCTTTGTTTAAAATAGAATAACTCCATTATTGTTGTGTTGATTATGGATCATTATGTGTGTGCGTGTGTGGTTAGGATTATGCTTGTTGGTGACTAACTGATGAGTCAGAGGAGTAACAGAAGATTGTGCAAGCCACGCTACGGTCACCTCATCAGGGTGCCCACCTACTATACCACAGCGGTGGTGTGTGTGTCTGTGCGTGCGTGCGTGCGTTTTGTGTGCAGATGTGTGTGTCAGAGACGGCTCACAGCTTGTCTCCAAGGGTGTGTACAGCATAGCTGGCAGGTCTCGTGCCCCTGCCTGACGATGGGTACGTCGTCTCATCAAACTGTGAACTTCCACCTCCTCCCTCCCACACACACACACAAACAGTACACACATGAGTGTGCGCACACACACACACACACACACACACACACACACACACACACACAGACACACACACACACACTCACACACTCACACACACACACACACACACTCTCACACACAGACACACAGATCTGACTGTGCTCTCACCACCTGAGGAACACTCATCTTTCCGGAGCCCGCTGCTCTCAAAATGGACGCCCTAATAAGTTTATGGAGGAGTGCGCACCCTCGTCCGCATTAATGAGCTCACTCTAATATATCACGGGAGGTCATTCGCGGACGTCAGTAAAAATGAAACAAACAAACAAGAACAGCACTTCCTTAAATCAGAGGACAAAGTGTGTGTGTCACAGAAATCAGCAGGTCTGTGATGAAGACTTAGAGTGATGATGTGTAATGGAAAGATAGTGAGTTAAAGCCTCGGACGTCAACCGCAGCCTTTTGGGAAGCGGGGTGCGTTTCATACAACAAAACATAATGAACAACACGCCATTAACGCAACTCGTGTTGCGAAGTTTATCTTCGCAGCTCAATTAAAGGCCCCGGAAGACATTGATTCGTCTTTAATCAGTGCTGATTAGTCTGGAAAACGACTGCTGGGAAAGGGAAACTTCAGGCTGCCCGGAATATCGACAACTACATTATGATTAATATTTAAAACCCCGGCACTTCTAAACAGTCCTTTACAGACTAAAAGAGAGTATTAGAATTGTAGGTTTTTGCTGCTGGTGGTAGAGGTGAGACAATTATCCGGCAGGTAGCCTAGTGGTTAGAGTGTTGGGCCACTGTCCGGAAGGTTGCTAGACCTAATCCCTGAGCTGACAAGGTAACAATCTGTCGTTCTGCCCCTGAACAAGGCAGGTAACCCACTGTTCCTAGGCTGTCATTGTAAATTGTAATTTGTTCTTAACCGACTTGCCTAGTTAAATAAAGGTTAAATAAATTACAAAATCCAACCCCTAACCTCACAATGTGCTAAAGTAGCTCAAGGTCCTTTTTAATTGGGTATAAATATAAGAATTCGTTTTCTTTAACACTTTTAGCCAGTGCCCCCCCCCCCCCCCCCCCCCCCCCCCCCCATAAGCTGAGCTGCTGGAAGTTGCGGTTGGGTCTTTGGGGGAGTTCAAAGTTCTTCCCTCTGACATTGCGCCAGAGGTTCATGATTTATTCATCTTGGCTACAGACCACATGCTCTCTGATTTATGTCTGACTGGCTTAGAGGGAGAGAGAGAGCAAGAGAGAGAGAGACTCCTACTGTAATGCTCCGGGTGTCGTGGGTGTGGAGTCAAATGCAGGAGACAGAGAGTTCAATGCTGCGCGTCCTTTAATCGCACCAATGCACCACAGGGTGCTCACAAAAACGTTACGTTCCCAAAACACAGGGAATCAAAATGTACAAATGGGACACAACGTGCCTATACCACAGAGCCGAAGGTTTACAATGAAATAATCCCGCACAACAACCAGGCGGGCCGGCTGTCTAATAAAGACAAACTAATTACACATTCACAGGTGCTACCACTCAACATACAAGGAGGGGAAGGAAAAACAATCAGTGGCAGCTAATAGGCCGGTGACGACGACCGCCGAGCGCCACCTGCCCGGGAAAGGGAAACACCCTCGGTCGGACTCGTGACACCTACAGAAGACAAGACATTTACTTCCAAATCCTCCATGCCAAACATTACAATTTTTTCTCTGAAGATGATTAATTTAGGAGCATTAGGCATCAGGGGTGGTGTGGGTAGAGTGTGCACGACAGGGAGATGAAAAATGAGGATGAAATGCAAATGACTGTGCTTGTAATTTCACTGTGTGCATGTAATTGTGGAACTGTGTTCTTGAAGTTGCCAAAGAGAAATGGCCAGTAGGAAGTTGGAAGAAAAATGTGTGTGCGCGCGGGTTTGTGTGTATGAGTGCGTGCGTGTGGTGCAATTCAATTGGAAAAACCCTTTTTGAGTCCGTGCCAAATGAAAATCCCACCTCCAAAAGTCTTTGGACTGTTAGTAAGAGGAAGAGTCAGACAGAACAAATAGGTGAACAATACATGAGTGAAAGAAACAATGAAAGAGACGGAGAAACAGAGTTGCCGGAGGAAGAGAGAAGGAAAGAAAAACAAAGGTGCAGGCTGGAGGAGAAATAAAAAGACACAGTAAGAAACGGAGACAAAAGTCGTATCGGAAAGAGGGGTGGAATCCATCCATAATTCAAATTCCCTCCACTGTGTTTGTGTTTGTGATACCCCCTCCCGCTCCGGCAGACAGACACTCAGAGCAATTAGGCTGCTTTTCACTCGCTCCCCTCCTGTGTTCTCCTCAATGGTATGAAGCTGCGACTGGGTGTGGGATCAAAATGGCAGAACAACAACAAAAAAACACCGCACACACAATGTTCAGGAGGGGCTCCTTGTCCCTAAAATACACAATACAAAAAAAGAGGTGTGGATACGTCAAAGGACAGAACCAAAGTAGTCGAGGTATCGTGGTGAAGTGTCTTTCTCTTTCCACCTGGCTAACACAGATGGAAAACTGGTCCAATGGGAGAACAAGTCAAACTGTTCCCCCATTGGTTTGAAAAGGGAACAAGACACAATGCTCCCATAGTGACAGGTAAACAGAGGAGGTTTAGGCTGGATACAGAATCTTCTGTGACCCACATGTTCAGGTTGATGACACCACAGAAATAGAAGAAGTATAATATTTTTAAATGGATGACACTGGTTTGCTTGAGTGAGTCGGAATGCTTTGTTGTTTTCATACAGTGTGTGCTCAACTTTGGGTAAAGGTGCTCTTGTGCAGAGATGTCGGATCAACGCACGCTCTCCGAATCCTAACCTAAGGGGGAACATGTGAAACTGATTTCAAATCCGAGTTTAGTGGCAGCTCCATTCTTTTTTTTTGTAACAATTAAGGACACACGAGGGGTTAAATGGAAAGGTTTATGGCTCGTACACATCGCACGAGTAGATCTACCGTTTGTCTGCCGATCATTCGTTCAGAGGTGCTAAGTACTCTCAGCCATCAAACGCTAATCGCTGTGTCTGGGGTCTTACAGTGACAGAACGAGAAAGGCTAAGCATAGGATGAGTGAGCAGAAGGGAGAGGAGAAGAAAGGAGTGTAGAAACGTCGTGAGAAGAGGGGGAAGAAAAAGTCAAGATGAAAGAGATGACAGGAAGAGTTCATAGTGGCATAGCAAATACAGGAGATTCAGAGAGGAGAAAAATTGGCAGTTCTGTGAAGGAAATGAACAGAGGAATTATTTATGCAAATGTGGACACACACATTTTAAATACTTTATTTGGATCCACAAATGAAATTGTCATTTTAAGAAGAATCCAGGCATCTCAAAGGTCCCTATATGCATCAGTGGGGGTGTCCAGGCTCTGTCAGAGCGGGCCGCGACCGGGAGACACATGGTGCGGTGCACAATTGGCCCAGCGTCGTCCAGGTTAGGGGAGAATTTGGTCGGCAGGGATGCCCTTGTCCCATCGCGCACTAGCGACTCCTGTGGCGGGCTGGGCGCAGTGCACGCTGACACGATTGCCAGGTGTACGGTGTTTCCTCCGACACATTGGTGTGGCTGGCTTCCGGGTTAAGTCGGCATTGTGTCAAGAAGCAGTGCGGCTTGGCTGGGTCGTGTTTCGGAGGACGCACGGCTCTCGACCTTCGCCTCTCCCGAGTCTGTACGGGAGTTGCAGCGATGAGACAGTAACTACCAATTGGATATCACAAAATTGGGGGTGTAATTATTAGTCCAACAGTTGAAAATTAGAGTTTCTATTAGAGAAATTAAGGTATGTTTATCCCTGTTTCGTTCCATCTGCTTCCATTTAAGAAACGTTTTTCAACAGAATCGGCGGAATGAATACACCCTTGATCAAACACAGTTGACTCTCATAGCAGCCACATACTAACAGCATGATCCCTTTGATCGTTGTATATTTACTTCTCGCATCTATGCGCTCTCCTCTTCTCACCTTTTCCCTTCGCTTGTGGACGTCATTGCACAACACATCAGCAGTCTGTGACTAAGGCTGTTCTTAAAATGAAGCACATGAATCCGCTTTACAACCAGTGTAGAGCCTAACTGGCATACATAGGCGGCACGCGAGTTTCAGGTTTGGGGAAGGTCATTTTCACCATAAAAATGCACCTATATAATAAAGCGTTACATGCATAATCGCAAAGTGGTTACTTTTGAGAGCAGTATTGTCCTGCTAATTGATTGCATCTTGGAACGTTCACACTTATAGCCTATTGCCGTGTGTGCATTGCTGCGCTTATAATGTGAAGAAATAGCCTAATAGTTTATTCATATTTTAAGCTTAGCGTTCTGATCGGTTGCATCAGCCTCATTGTTTTGACAATTTTTTTGTTGATGCAGGTGGTTGTATTAATTTGGGCTCTATCGCGTCCCACAATTGTCCCAGAGTAGGTTTGGAATATTTATTTACAAGCGGGAGTTGCATCCCCGATGTGTCTGTCTTCACTTGTAGCGTACTTCGTAGCTGAGATGCCTGTGAGAAGGACCTGAATACATGGCAGGCATTGGCTAATAAGAATTTAGATATCTAAGAGAGCCATGTGAGAGGTGCTTTCGAGCATGGCAGCCGGGAGAAGGGAATTATAATGATTATATTCAGCCCAAGGTCACAACAGTGACTTTGGCTGCAAAAGGCATAGATTTTTTTAGGGGGCAATACAGCTACACAAGGGGGATGCCACCGGGAAATTCGAGGCCTAGTGAGAATATTAACAAGTGCTTGTCAAGTTGTGAATGAGAGACTGATGAAGTGTGTGCAGCCTGCGCAATAAACTAATCAGAGCTCATGCCTTTCATCTGACTTTTTTCAAATCATCATTAGAGTCGCATCATGCAGCCTTAAAATGTATTAAAAAGCTAAACATATAGCCCAGTGTTTGTATCACAATTAAACTTGCATAAATGAGTCTAAATTAAGCATATAGGAGGACATTTTTCTTTATTAACAGCACTTCCTTGGAAATCGTTTGAAAATATATTTTATATTATTCAGCTATGTTCAGTTGTATTCTTCATACTATAAGATCATTTTTAAAAAGAATGCCACCAAATTATAAGCAAGTCTTGTCTGTTAAATTAACTAGTGTAGTCCACAGCCATATGGCATAGCCATATCAGTGCCTAACATAAGGACAATTGAGTATGCTATTCTGTTCTTCTGAAATAAACTACATTTTCTTCATATAATCTTTCTTTAGACTTGTCTAAAATAAATCATGGATTTATTGTGATGGTGTAGGCTATATTGAATGGATTTATTAGACTGTTTAAAATGTAGATGATCCAAAGGTCTGCATCAGGGTCTTGTAGGCTATGTGTGGAAGCCAGGAGATGCTAAACATGTTCATGTTAATTACCGGCAGTTATTTGCTTGACAATCACCGGCTGAATAAACGCCATGACCGCCACAGCCCTATCTGTGACCAGGCGGGAAAAAAACGCTAACATAATCATTACCGCTAACCACTACACACAACATACATTGTTGTTACCATATTTATATATTTAGTATAGTTTTATCTAAAAAGGATCCGTTTTTTATTTTTATGAAATTCACTGAGAGGGATGGTCCTCCCCTATGTACCATTATCACTCCACTGTCCCTGCACATTATAAATATGGTACTGGAACTGACTGACCCTGTGTGTGTGTGTGTGTGTGTGTGTGTGTGTGTGTGTGTGTGTGTGTGTATATTATGTTTACTTACTTTCTCGTGTTTTCTTATTTCTTATTTTCATTTCTTGTGTGTTTTTTTCTACCTTATTTTGGTTTTTAGTATTATATTGTTATTGATTACTTCATTGGTTTAGAGCTTGCAAGAAAGGCATTTCACTGTACTTGTGCAATGACAAAGGATATACATTATGTAGGGGATGGAGTATGGTCTGCTGCCAACTCATCCCCAATTGCAGTCTGAAGACAATCTGCATCTAACTTGATAGTTCCAGCCCAACTCTCCCTGTTGCCAGCTTGGCCTATGAAACCATTTTTGTGATTAATTCCCTAAAATGCTAGACTGGTAGACTCTCTTATTCAGTGTATTTTGCATGAAACACACTGTCTCCCTGATCCATTGCAAATATACTACTTTTTCACAAACAAACATATACACACACACACGCACGCACGCGCACACACACACCCACACACACACGCGCACACGCGCACACACACACACACACACACACGCACACACACACACACACACACACACACACACACACACACACACACACACACACACACACACACAGACATTGACTTCAGTGGAGGCTCCTCAGAGGAGGATGGGAGGACCAATCTACTCAGTGAATTCTGAAAAAAAAAAATATGCAAACAGATAAAACTATACTTAATATCGATTAAAACTATACTTAATATAGATTAGGCCCTAATCTACGGATTTCACATGACTGGGAATACAGATATGGTCCTCACAATGGGCCTCAGGATGTTGTCACGGTATTTGTGTGCATTCAAATTGCTACGGACAATGAACACAAATGCAATTGTGTTCATTGTCCGTAGCTTATGCCTGCCCATACCATAACCCCACTGCCACCATGTGGCACTCTGTTCACAACGTTGACATGAGCAAGCCGCTCGCCCCCACGGTTGTGAGGCTGGTTGGACGTACTGCCAAATTCTCTAAAACAACGTTGGCTGCAACATATGGTGGAGAAATGAACATTCAATTCTCTGGCAACCGCTCTGGTGGACATTCCTGGAGTCAGCATGCCAATTGCATGCTCCCTCAAAACTTGAGACGTGTTGGATTGTGTTGCGTGGCAAAACTGCACATTTTCGAGTGGTCTTTTATTGTCCCCAGCACAAGGAGCACCTGTGTAAGGATCAGGCTATTTGAATCAGCTTCTTGATATGCCACACCTGTCAGGTGGATGGATTATCTTGGCAAAGGATAAATGCTCACTAACAGTGATGTAAGCAAATTTGTGCACAACATTTAAGATAAATACTTTTTTTGTGCTAACATTTCTGGGATCTTTTATTTCAGCTCATGTATATTCACGTCACCAAATAACTGATTAAAACACACTGTTTTACAATGAAGGTCTACAGTAGCCTCAACAGCACTTTCTGTGGTACCACCATGGTGTAGCCGGAGGACAGTTTTTTCCATCCTCCTCTGGGTACATTGACTTCAATAAAAACCAAGGAGGCTCCTGGTTCTCACCCCCTTCCATAGACTTACACAGTAATTATTACAACTTCCGGAGGACGTCCAGAGAATGAATCTAGTAGTGAAAGCATAAGCTACAGCTAGCTAGTACTGCAGTGCATAACGTGGTGACTTGTTGCTTCAAAGAGAGAGAGAGACAATAGCTGAACAGTTTTGAACAACTTAATTTTTTTTTAAACTCTCACTTACTTAGCTAGCTAATGAAGCGTGCTAATTTAGCCTACTCAAACACCTGTCTTAAACAGAATGGAATGCTATTCATGTTAGCTAGCTAGCTAAGGCTATCCAACACCTGAATGCTTCCATGGCAATGTAAGCTTTCGGTTTAACTGCTAAACTACTTGCTGTACACTATACTGCATCATTATAGCGGGTTTACTAACGCGTTAGTTCTGATAGCTATGTTGATTATGACGTTAGCTAATATGTTGATAACGATACAGGCTGTGTTTAGCGGTTAGCTGTTATGGTATGAAGATTTGGCTTGGAGAGATTTTTTCCCCTGGTTACAGACAGCTGTTGTGTTGTGCACTGAAGTTCACAAGCAAAGGGAAAAGTTGAGAGGAGGATAGCATGTAGACGCAAAAAATGAATTATACAAGGAGCAAAGTGATCATACTGTTTGTTTGTGGCTGCTTTGAAAGTGAACTCTGTGTGCAGGTGAAAAGGGATGTATTCATTCCGTCGATTTCTGTTGAAAAACATTTCTTAAACGGAAGCAAACGGAACAAAACTGGGATAGACAACTCTTGTTTTAGTTGCTAAACGGAGAAGTTTGGACTAATGATTACACCCTAGATCAGCTAGATGCAGGCAAGAGTGTGCAAGGCATTATGGAATGTGTCACTGTCTGTCACCTTCATTACTCCACTTTGTCTCTCGACATGTACAGTACACTACGTTATAAACATTAATTCGTAGGCTAGGTTGTAGCAACCTCATGCTGGGTGTAGGAGAAATGTGAGTATCATGTAGTAGTCTAAACCTATCGCTGTTACATTGAACTGGGTGAATGGAATATGAATGACAGTCATCCAATATGGTGCATAAGGCCATGCACATAACAAAATATGAAACGGCACCGACCGCCACTGATTGACTTCCCATCTTTGTTTCTCACCACAATTTATTCTCTTTCACTTAATCAGTCTTTCTGTGTCGTTGCTTCTCTCGCTCGCTCTCTCGCTCCCTTGCTCGCTCTTTCTCTCTGTAATGATTTACCTGGCCCTGGGTGATTGGCTTCAAGTCTGCTGTTGGCTGAGGGCTGTGATCTCTCCCCAGGGTCCTGTTTGCTGACGTCAGGCTAGATTAATACATGCAGCGCTCTGCTTTCCTCTCCCCAGGTCTACCGAGCATTGTGTTCTCACAAACCAGACCAGACCTGCTGATCAATAGGCTATACTGCTGGGAGCAAGGCAGTGGGTTCACATGTTTCACATGCATACTCACACTGACAATATCCTGGTAACACTGTACTTCGATCATATCATTATGCATTATAATTGCAGGTTACTTTGAGGTAAAGTGTTATATAGTATAATAAAAAATGATTGAGCAAATACATATGGGTCTTTCTATAAACTAGGGTACCAGAGAGGAGTTCCTGCACGGGACAACTTGTTACAGCTCTTCATAAGTTATTGATAATAAATGGCCAATTGCTTTCATGATATAAGGGTGGTGATCATAGCTATATTCAATACAATTCACAAGTTGATTTAGAACCTGTGTTTAACCCTTTATCGTGGTTGGTGTCTTGACGGATTTGTCCAAAATCGTGTGACATAAAACGTAACTTTTCTGTCCTTGCATTTGTGGCTGTGTAAGTTGTCATTATATCATATATTAAGCATTAATAATTCAGTTATATGTAGAACTTGAACCCTGTAAGAATCCTTCATCTAGCTGTAGGACAGTTTTTTGGATAGAGATGTCAGAAATGCAGTGTAACTACCTAACATTTCGTGTCTCCTTATGTTACGGGGTTAAAACAGTTTTCATGGACACAAATCCAAAATAATGAACGTGATTGCAAAATCGAATGCTTCTAACCCAGGGGTACCCAAACGGTTTTGGCCCACGACCCCATTTTGATATTTGAAAATGACAGCCAATGTTGACTTTTTTATTTGGGGCTATTGAAAAAACATTCCAACAGTATTTCTTATTGTCTTCTCAACTCACCATCACATACTTTGAATGTGGGGCTAAGACAGTCAATTGCAAATGACTCTGACCTTAACCTAAACCAAATATCGATCCAGGTTGGATGTGACAGCAGAGATGAAGCTCCGACGCGACATGCACCAGGCACACCCATCTCATTAGTGGTGGTGAGATAAGATACATCATGTATCGACAGTACACGCCTCATCTCTGCTGTCACATCCAACCTGGATCGATATTTGGTTTTCATTCAGACGGGAGCACTGAATCCAGCTTCACACAGATAAGAGCTGGCAAAGGTTAACGTGACTTTTATGATGCTTTCAAGACACCTGAGAACACCTGAGAAATATGGGGTAAAATCATGATGTCAGTGATCTTCAGGTCCGAAAGTCAGAGCTGTGGAAAGAGGCCCGAGTTCCCGAGTTGGATGACCGTTCAAAACAAAAATTTTCCCAGTCTGAGCTAGTTTTTTTCAGACTTCCCTGTTGTCTTGAACACACTGAAGATTTCAGATTTCAGGGTCGGGTGCATGCATGCTGACACAATCGCCAGTTGTACTGTGTTTCCTCCGACACATTGGTGCGGCTGGCTTCCTGGTTAAGCAAGCAGTTTGTCAAGAAGCAGTGTGGCTTGGCAGGGTCGTGTTTCAGAGAATGCATGGCAGGAGTTGCAGCGATGGGACAACACTGTAACTACCAATTGGATATCATGAAAAAACTCAGTTGTTCACAATTCCTGATATTTAGTCCTCGTAAAAATTCCCTGTCTTAGGTCAGTTAGGAGGGACCTACCTGAAGTTGTCCAAAAGAAACTCATGTTTTCGTGGCAAAACATTTCCCACTTGGAGTAAACCGTTTCCGTTACGAAACCTTTTGCTACAGTGCAAAACATTTTGCAACAGTGTCTGACTAGTGAATACACCGCAGGGACGTCAAACAGGTATGCACTTGGCCCTAGCCAGGACCATACCATTACCAAATTGACGATTACAACCAATAAATTGGTTCCACAATGTACAAGGCAATTTCCCTATCCTTCAATACATGGGAAAATGTGTTTGTCAATCAGACTTAATCATAACATTTCATCATTATTTCACAAACGGAACACTTTTAATAAATGTCTCTCAACTCTCATTACTGACTCCCAATCATGGCGCGCTGGCCACGTATTTCTATACGCTCTTATTGGGAGAAAAAGAGAAGAGAAGATGAGAGGGGAAAGGGTTAGAATGCAATCAATAGACACAGAGTGTATGTGCTCCTCAGACTGTAAAGCCTCTCCCCTCCTCTCTTATGAATGGATTTTTTTAAGAGTTCACGCTCCTCAAAGATGAATGCTGGGGCTTCACTTAGTGATTCTGGCAGACCCTCTTTGCTTCTTTCCATTATTGATGGGATGTTTTTAGAGTTTTTATAGAGATCCTCCAGACATGGGGAGTTAGGTAAGACTGGAAATCAGGCAGGTGCACTCGTGTGTGTGTGTGTGTGTGTGTGTGTGTGTGTGTGTGTGTGTGTGTGTGTGTGTGTGTGTGTGTGTGTGTGTGTGTGTGTGTGTGTGTGTGTGTGTGTGTGTGTGTGTGTGTGTGTGTGTGTGTGTGTGTGTGTGTGTGTGTGTATACTGTATGTGTTAGAGAGAGAGAGAGAGAGAGAGAGAGAGAGAGAGAGAGAGAGAGAGAGAGAGAGAGAGAGAGAGAGAGAGAGAGAGAGAGAGAGAGAGAGAGAGAGAGAGAGAGAGAGAGAGAGAGAGAGAGAGAGAGAGAGAGAGAGAGAGAGAGAGAGAGAGAGAGAGAGAGAGAGAGAGAGAGAGAGAGAGAGAGTACATGGCAGCAAAGATGCTGCACTAGTTCTGGGAGCTCTAAAACCAGAGCGAGAGAGAGAGAAACCTCCATACCCAACTGAACACAGCACCCACTCTCTCTCCTCCATCTCTCTGTCTCTCCCCCTCCATCATTCTCTCCCTCCATCTCTCTATCTCCACTGAAGTACTGTAATGAAGAATGGAGCTTCCCTTCAATTACATTTCCATTCACTCACAATGGAAAAATCTTTCAAAACGACCACATTCAGTGCACACATAGATATGGATCTATTTAAAGAAGCGGGAAGATGGTTGAATTATTGGTTAGATCCAGTTCCACTGTCCTATTAGATTGTGAGAGCTGCGTAGTGCATTCACACTAATACCACATCAACACGGCAAACACAGCAAAAGCACTAAAAAAACAGCACAAATATAAGAGGAAGAATCCTTGTAGACTATTTTCCTTATGTCTGCTGGTATTCTCTCTGTCTATTTGCTTTAAAGGAGAGAGTGTTATTTTCAACATTGTGGAAACAGCACGGAGAACATACATGAGCCTAAAACATAATTCCATAGAAAATGGGGGTGATTTCACCAGAACCGTCACTGTTGGATCCCTCGTTTCATCCACATTTGACGGTATCATGTGGATAATCCTAATCCATGCGGATACAGTATTGTGTTAGGGATTAAGAGTTAAGACTCTAAGTAGAGGTATTTTTAAGATAGAATGTGAGGATATGTGGAGGATCTTTGCCACCACAGAGCAACATAAAGACGAATCAGCATCATAAGGCATTATAATGACCACTGAGTTACATAAGACCTACTGTAGTTAGCATTATTATGCATTATAAACTGGGTGGTTTGAGCCTTGAGTTCTGATTGGCTGTAACCCGTGGTATATCAGACTTTATAAACTGGGTGGTTCGAGCCCTGAATTCTGATTGACCGTTTGACAAAACATTGATTTTTTACTGCTTTAATTACATTGGTAACCAGTTTATAATAGCAATAAGGCACCTCGGGGTTTGTGACATATGGCCAATATACCACGGCTAAGGTCTGTGTCCAGGCACTCCGCGTTGCGTCGTGCGTAAGCCAGCCCTTAGCCGTGGTATATTGGCCATATAACACACCTCCTCGGTCCTTATTGCTTAAGTATACCACAGGTATGACAAAACATGTATTTTTACAGCTTTAATTACATTGTTAACCAGTTTATAATAGCAATTAGGCACCTCGGGAGTTTGTGGAATATTGCCAATATACAGTATCATGGCTAAGGGCTGCATACAGGCACTCCGCATTGAATTGTGCGTAAGAACTGCCCTTAGCCGTGGTATATTGACCATATACCACACCCTCTCTGGCCTTATTGCTTAATTATAACCACCAACGAGCTACATAGTGCTTGGTCAACATTGTAAAAAATATTTTTGTTGACATTCAGATACTACACTCCTGTAGTTATGAAATTAAACTGGCAGTGAATGCACTGGCCCAATCACGTGTCCATATCCACAGGGCTTCATTTGCTATTTTTCACCCATTCATATTTCTAAGTATGTATGTACAGAATGTGCTGATATTCACATGGTCCAAATTCACAGAGGTGCCTTTCGAAGCAGAGAACTGTAAGAATTGGGGGAGAGGCATCTTTGCTGCAGGGGGCCATATGTTACCTAAATGGGAATTCTACGTGATCACACAGAGCTAGAGAGCGAGTGTACACGGCAGCAGATAGATGCTGCACTAGTTCTGGGCGCTCTAAAAACAGAGAGAGAGAGACCTCCGTACCCAACTGAAAGCAGCACACACATCCCTCTCTCCTCCATTTCTCTCTATCTCCCCCTCCATTCGCCTCTCTCCCCCTCCATCCCTTTCTCTCTCCATCTCTCTATTTCCACTGCGGAGGCTAACAGCAGGGGTACTCTCTTCTGCTGTGGCGATTGGAAGCCAGTTACAAACGCTGCTATTTTGTGTGTGTGTGTGTCTATGCGCGCACACGTGTGTGTTCGCTGCACTGAGCGCAGGAGCACTGCCAGAAGAGAGAGAGAGAGAGCGAGATGGGAGTGTTTGGCTACTTCTGCTGTGTATTCTTCTTCTCCGTCTGATAGGATGAGGAAGAGGATGCAGCCGTGAACACTGACTTAACAACTGTATGAGGAGACCTGACAGGTAGACCACAGCCTCTCAGAGGGGTGTGGCCGCACCCATTGAGGGCGTGTCTGACTGGAATCTCTGGACCTTCATCTAGGCTGTTCATTTGTCAGTCTTTAAAGAAGAACGAACAAAGGCAGTGCTGAGGGGCGGCGACTATGGCGAGTTTTGGGAAACTTACGGACTACTTCAACCGTCGTAAGTCCCGCGAGGAGCTGAGGGGGGGCAGGAGCTCACGGAGGAGCGGCAGCTACTGCTGTACGGTGGCGGAGGCCAGGTAATGACACTCACCAGTGTGTGTGCATGAGTATGCATGAGTGACAGGGGTGTGTGTTTACCTTGGTGTGTTTATGTGCGTACCTTCATCTGTGACGGTATGCCATGGGTACCATATATGGGAGTGCCATATGGTTGTTGTTTTTTGCAATAAGATCCTCCTTTGAGATGAACAGACCAATCTCAACCAGAACTGTAACTGCATAACGGTATCACACGTTTGCATCCAACCTTTTTTTTATGCAAGTGACTGGTACCTACAACAAACAATGACAGGCCTGATGGAAACACATCAATCGTCTCTAAACTTTCTAAATATTGAAAGAACAAAATACGCTAGACGGAGATTTTATGTCGGTGAACTAGATCATGCGACAAATGGCTGTGGAAACGGTTTTCTGCGATAGTTGGTATAGAATAACCATGATGTCACTGCAAACTTGCAGTCACGCGATGCTATGTTGTGTGGTCCTTCCAGTGCGGCTTGGAAAAGCATGCAAAGTTTATTAGGCTACAGATGAAATTAATTAGGATGAACTTCAGAGGCCGGTGAAAGTGCACGGTGATGAGATTGATGCTCCTTTCCAATAAAAATCAAGGGTCTTAATAATGTTGGTGACATGATGATTGGTGATTGGCTGCCAATTGACTCTCATCTAGAGTGCTTATACACCTGCATTGCTTGCTGTTTGGGGTTTTAGGCTGGGTTTCTGTACAGCACTTTGAGATATCAGCTGATGTAAAGAAGGGCTTTATAAATACATTTGATTTGATTTGATCTATAATCTCATTATGTAGCCTACTCTTTGAGCTATGTCTGCGAGCTGTTGGCTAGACCGCACATGCGAAGACCAGAGTGGGAACATTTGCTGTTCAACACAGATTTTTTGTGCCAAAACCATTGACAGAGTTAGAAATGGAATGGAAACACATAGAGCTTCTATTTTTATTCAGTAAATAAAAAAATATACAACAGTGCTTTTTCTGTGCACTACGTTATTAAAGATCTTCAATTCTCAAGAAGCCCGTTTGATGGAAACAGACCGCTGCTGATAAAATGTGCATATTTTTTGTGTGAATATTAGAATATTCGCTTGAAAATCTGTCAACAAATTGATTCACCATAGGTTGTCCTAGAAGGAGAGGCAACGGGGGGGGGGGGGGGGGGGCAAGTCAAGGATGTCCCTATCGCTCCTGAGTTAGTGACCAAATGTATATATTTAACCATGCAACATGTTATATATTTCTGTTTGGTCAGGCGTCTGAAGAGACCTCTAATCAATTCAGATCAAGTCTGAGAAATGTACGTTTGTAACATCGTCTACTCAGCCAAAAACGCAGCAAACCCGCGCCTTCTCCTGATTTACCCCCGCCACCGGATGCTGCGGCTAATGTCGGCCCGCGGGAACACTGACTGTGGAGCTGCTACAATCCGTGATGGGCACCCTCAAAACCTCCAAACCAAAATATTTTCGGTAAAATTGACACTCTCTCTACCAATCTCAGATCAGAGATATCAATGGTCAAAGACGACCTTAAAAAATATATCGAGAGTAAACAGAATAATCTTGACAAACACGGAGCGGCCTTATCGGAGCTGGAACGCAGTGCTACAGACCACAGCCCTCGCATTAGCGAGCTAGGGGCTAACATTGGCTCATTAACAACTAGGGTGGCATACCTCAACAATAGATGTGAAGATATGGAAAGTACAATGCGGAGGAACAGCAGTTGTCTTCTGGGAATACCGGAGGGAGTGGAGGGCCCAAGACCGACGGAGTTCATGGCCAAGCTGCTTCAGGAGTTGCTCGGCCTGGAGGAGAAGCTGCTGCTAGACCGGGCCCACCGCACCCTGCATAGCCGACCCCGGGATGGAGAACCCCCGCAACCATTTGTTATCAGGGTGCATTTCTTTCACATCCACCATGACATACTGAGGAGATCGGGAGAAGCATCTCCTCTCCTCTACAAGGGTGAAAGAGTCTCGATATTTGCGTACTACACCACGGCTGTGGCTAAGAAAGCGGCTGTTGTACTGCATGGTGTGAAACAAATGGTTGGTTGGCTGGTCTTGTTAGCAGGCTAGTTAGCAGGCCGGCTGGCAGACTGGTTGGATAGCGAAGCCAACTTTGCTGGGTTCATTGACACTTGAATGTTGTTCTTTTTTTTCTTTTCATTTCCAACCCATGTTGGTGAGTATACAGTTGACTCCCCACTATAATGTGATACAATGCAGATATGCACAAATATATATTATTTATTCCACTCACATTATTGCTTTTTATTTGTATCATTACTATTTTATTTCAATCTAAGCCACCATTCATGGTTCAGTCACAGTTTTACCACTTTTATTGGTCTTAAACCTTTCTTAACCGAGGTTAGTTTTCCTTAGACTCTACTGGGGACCAATCTTTGCCTGTTTGGTTTACTCTGGTTAAATGGTCACAAATCTCAGGTAGCACAGAGTAAGAGTAATCATGCTAGCTCTAAACTTTTTTGTATTTAGGGTTTTGCTTGCATCTCAGTTGAGGAGATGCTTTGGCAAGGGAGGCTGTGAGGGAAGGGGTTTTTCCCTCTTTATTTGTATATAGTTTTTATAGGTTTTTTTTTGCCCTTTGTCACTTGTCTTTGTTTTTTAAATTTGCGGTATTTGGGTCAACTAAGATATTTAGTTTACATTGTACCTTGTCCTTTACACGTCCTCTCTCTCTTAAGACATGACTCAGCCTAGTGTAGCCCATCCAGCTGGAGGGAATGGTTTTAATTTTCTTACTTGGAATTGCAGGGGCATAAATAACCCAGTTAAACGTAGTAAGGTGCTACACCACCTTCATCAATTGAAAGCTCACATCATCTTTCTCCAAGAAACTCATCTGAAGGTCTCAACACTCAAGTCTTAGGTGCAGATGGGTGGGTCAGGTGTTCCATTCCTCATTTCAGAGTAAGGCAAGAGGGGTGGCTATTTTCACTTCACAGATCAGTACCTTTTACAAGTTCTAATGTGATCGCAGATCCCCATGGTCAGTGGTAGGCTGCTCAATACGAATGTACTTCTTGTTAATATTTACGCTCCTAATTGGGACAATGGTGATTTTTTTTCCCAAATCAGTTCTCTACACTCCCCGATATATCCTCTCATATGTTGATCTTAGGTTAGTTAGACCCACATTTGGATCGATCCTCCACTTAACCTACTACCTTGTCAACCTCAGCTAGAGTTGTCCGAACCTTTATGTCTGAGTTGTCAGTTTCAGACCCTTGAATTTTTTAAAAATCCATCTGGAATAATTTTGCATGCCCAATTTTTCAGTTTTTGATTTGTGGAAAAAGTTTGAAATATCCAATAAATGTCGTTCCACTTCATGATTGTGTCCCACTTGTTGATTCTTCACAAAAAAATACAGTTTTATATCTTTATGTTTGAAGCCTGAAATGTGGCAAAAGGTCGCAAAGTTCAAGGGGGCCGAATACTTTCGCAAGGCAATTGTTGTATCTGACCACGCCCCTATTACTATGGAAGTGGTTTTTCAAACTGTTGACAACCTGCGTCCGCCTTGGCGGCTAAATACTCAACTGCTCAGTAATGAGCGCTTTGTCAATTTTGTTTTGAGTCAAATCAACTTTTTCATGAGTACAAATAGAACCCCAAACATCTCTGAGTCTACTCTCAGGGAAACTTTGAAAGCTAATGTCAGAGGTGAAATGTATTTCCTACACTGCACATGAGAACAAACTGAAAAAGGATAGGCTATCTATGTTAACATGCTGTATTGCCCAATTAGACGACATTTATGCCATTTCACCATCATCAGATATTTATAAGGAGCGTTTAACTTTGCATGCAGAATTTGACACATTATTAATTAACAGACCAGGTTACTGAACTGCTTGTCAAGTCTAGGAGCACTTACTACGAACAAGGAGATAGTAAATTATCAGTAAATTATTAGCTCACAAGTTACGTCAACTATCATCATCACACCAGATTCCTAAAATTTGTACAACGTCTGGGATATCGTTAGACCCTAAGGGGATCAATGATGAGTTCAAGAGATTTTACCAGTCTTTATATACTTCTGAAAGTAAAGTGGATATATTGGAATTGGATAATTTCTTCCACTCACTTAATATGCCTCCTGTCAGCCGGGATTTGGTTAAAAAATTAGAGCAGCTGATCACTGTTGAAGAATTGTCTAATGCTGTCAAATCCCTTCAATCCGGGAGAAGGCAACCATTTGTCTTATTCTTAAAAAAAACAAAGACCCTCTTGACGGTGTATCATACCGTCCAGTTAGCCTGCTAAATGTCAACTATAAAATTCTAGCCAAACTTATGGCAATGCATCTGTATTTCACCTTTATTTAACCAGGTAGGCTAGTTGAGAACAAGTTCTCATTTGCAAGGACTGTAAAGAGTCCTCCCATCAATTATATCAACAGGATTTATTAAAAATGGACACTCATTCTTCAATCTTCAACGATTATTTAATATTATATATAATCCCTCTGTTACCAATGCCTCTAAAGCCATTTTATCCCTGGATGCGGAGAAAGCTTTTGACCGGGTGGAATGGAAATACCTTTTTTACATTCTAAATAAATTTGTCTTTGGCTCCAAATTCATTACTTGGATAAGACTTCTGTACTCATCCCCTCAAGTCCGTCAGGTCTAATAACACTCAATCAGATTGCCTCCCTTTGCAATGATCGACACGCCAGGGCTGCCCTTTAAGACCCTTACGGTTTGCCCTCGCCATAGAACCACCTGCAATAGCACTTCGCTCCAACCCCCTCATCAAAGGTATAGTCAGATATGGACACGAACAACACAAACTGTCTTTATATGCAGATGATTTATTATTATACAAATCCGACGTTTCTGTTCCTGCTGCCCTTGCCACCATCACATCCTTCGGTCACTTATCAGGGGTATACACTGAATCTCAGTAAAAGCGAATTGTTGCTGCTTAATGTGGCCGGGAAAAAAATCCCTTTACATAACTTTCCATTTGAAATTGTTCACAGTAGTTTTATTTATCTCGGGGTGGACGTGACAATCAGATTTGAAAACCTTTTTCAGGCCAACTTTGCTCCTCTTTTAACCCGTACTAAGGACGATTTGGAACGCTGGTCCTTGCTACACCTCTCCTTAGTCGCAATAATGGATTATATTAAAATGAATACTCTCCCCAAATTCTTATATTTCTATCAGTGCCTACCGATTTTTCTTCCCAATACGTTTTTCAAAAAGATCAACGGCCTAATTCTCCTTTTTTTATGGGACAAAAAGCCCCCTAGGATACGAA
This sequence comes from Oncorhynchus mykiss, assembly GCF_013265735.2. Taxonomy (NCBI): domain Eukaryota; kingdom Metazoa; phylum Chordata; class Actinopteri; order Salmoniformes; family Salmonidae; genus Oncorhynchus; species Oncorhynchus mykiss. Next base: position 21,758,233 of record NC_048580.1, read on the forward strand.
ATAGCTTTTGCAGAGGCCCAAACCAGACGGCGGTCTAGCGCTACCGGATTTCAGATTATTTTATTGGGCCGCTAACCTTAGGATCATTCAGTACTGGTTGCAGAGAGATATTCCCACCCCCAATTTGGCTAGCGTTGCTAGCCGCCTCATCTATACCGGCATCGTTGTCTTCCCTCGCTCACTCCTCCGTTACAGGCCCTTACTCCTCCTTCACCAAAAATATATGTGTCAAAACATCATTGAAGATCTGGAATCAATTTAGACAAACAGGGAGTACAGGAGAGGCCTAGGAACGCACCCCCGAGGGTCAGCGTGGCGGATTTGTTGTTGCCTACCCTCACCACCTGGGGGAAGCCCGATAGGAGGTCCAACAGGAAGTCCAGGATATAGTTGCAGAGGGAGGTGTTCAGTCCCAGGGTCCTTAATTTACTGATGAGCTTGGAGGGCACTATGGTGTTGAATGCTGAGCTGTAGTCAATTAACAGCATTCTCACATAGGTGTAAAAGGGCAATGTGGAGTGCAATCGAGGTTGCGTCATCTGTAAATCTGTTGGGGTGGTATGCAAATTGGAGTTGGTCCAGAGTTCCTGGGATAATGATATTGATGTTAGCCATGACCAGCCTTTCATCGCTATAGATGTGAGTGCTACGGGCGATAGTAATTTAGAAAGGTTACCCTGGCATTTTTGGCCACAGGGACTATGGTAGGTATTACAGACTGCATCAGGGAGCGGTTGAACATGTCAATAAAGACACTTACCAGCTGGTCAGTCCATGCTCTGAGTATGCGTCCTGGGAATTTGTCTGGCCTTGTGAATGTTAACCTGTTTAAAGGTTTTACTCACATCGGCTACGGCGAGTGTGATCACACAGTTGTTATGCATGGTTCAGTGTTGCTTGCCTCGAAGTGAGCATTGAAGGCATCTAGCTTGTCTAGTAGGCTCGTGTCACTGGGCAGCTTGTGGCTGGGGTTACCTTTGTAATCCATGATAGTTTGCGAGCTCATCCACATTCGTGGAGCGTCACTGGGCAGCTTGTGGCTGGGTTTGCCTTTGTAATCCGTTATAGTTTGCAAGTCCTACCACATTCGAGGAGCGCCAAAGCCAGTGTAGTAGGATTTGATCTTTGTCGTGTATTGATGCTTTGCCTGTTTGATTGTTCATTGGAGGGCGTAGCGGGTCTTCTTATAAGCGTCCCGTTCCTTGAAATTGGCAGCTCTAGCATTTAGCTCAGTGCGGGTGTTGCCTGTAATCCATGGCTTCTGGTGGGAATATGTACGTACAGTCACTGTGGGGACGACATTGTCGATGCACTTATTAATGAAGCCGGTGACTGATGTGGTAAACTCCTCATGCCATCGGATGAATCCCATAACATATTATAATCTGTGCTAGCGAAACAGTCCTGTAGTTTAGCATCCGCTTTATCGGACCACTTCCCTATCGAGTGCGTCACTTGTACTTCCTGTTTGAATGTTTGCGTGTAAACAGGAATTAGAAGGATAGAGTTATGGTCAGATTTGCCAAATGGCAGGCAAGGGAGAGATTTGTATGTCTGTGTGTGAAGTAAAGGGGATCTAGAGTTGTTTCACCTCTAGTTGTACAGGTGGCATGCTGGTAGAAAGGAGGTAAAATAGATTTCAGCTTTCCTGCATTGAAATCACCGGCCACGAGCCGCCTCTGGTTGAGGATTTTACTTGTATGGTCCTATACAGCTCGTTGAGTGCAGTCTTAGTGTAAGCGTCAGTTTGTGGTGGTAAATAGACAGCTACGAAAAATATAGATGAAAACTCTCTCGGTAAATAGTATGGTCTACATCATAAGTGTTGTGACGTTGCTATCGTTAATGCTATTTATCGGATAATTGACAATGTTTATTATTACGTGATTAAATACATCATGGAACAGTTAAATCAGTGACCTGGGGCACCACGGGAAAAGTTTGTTTAATCAATTATTGTTTCCCGAATTAAAGAATCTCGATATCATACCAGTCCATAATTTCCTCATATCAATGTCATTCTGAACATCACATAGTCCTTTAAATCTTCACAAACCCGGGTCTCACTAATCATTCCTTACCACACAAATTGAGATTATTATTTATTTACTAACAAGCTAAATGATAACATAAGATATAAACACACACACAGTCTAGGCTATTGATTAGAACTTAATACAATGACAACAGGTCCCTAGCGGACCAACACAATATGACACGTGTTACACAAGATGGAGATTTAAAGAGAGAGAGAGAAGGAGCAAGAGAGAAAAGCAACACTTGGATACATTTGTAAACTATGCTTAGTTTTAGCCCTAACACCTTGCCCCGAAATGCCGCTCTTATGGGTAAGAATCGCAATGATTGTACAGTATTTATGTGTTGAAGGTCTCCGTTGGGTATCTCTTCATGGGCCGAGTTCCGCTTCATGGGATAGGTTCGGCCGACGCCTTGTTCTTTCGATGGCCGTCTCCTTTGTTATCGTGTGTAAGTCTCTGATTTTCCACAAGATGTCACAATATCCTTTCTCCTAGTTGTCTGTTTCCTGGCACTCGTTCTGTGAGAGTGGGCTTCTGAGGAGACTAATCAACCGTGTCAACGTTCCCAACGTGGGCAGGAGGGCCGAGTTGATAACCGGTGACTTTAACTTCTTGATACTACCCATCCCGCATGCGGGAGGGTAATCATAGCCTCAAACTAATTAGCATAACGCAGCGGACATAAATCTTCCTAGAAAATGTTCCTATTCATGAAAATCACAAATGAAATATATTGAGACACAGCTTAGCCTTTTGTTAATCACACTGTCATCTCAGATTTTTAAAATATGCTTTACAGCCAACGCTAGACAAGCATTTGTGTAAGTTTATCATGGCATAATTCTATGGCTAGGCTCTGCTAGCATCAGGCAACATTTGCACGAAAATAAGAAAAGCAATCAAGTTAAATCATTTACCTTTGGAGAACTTCGGATGTTTTCACTCAGGAGACTCCCAGTTAGATAGCAAATGTTCCTTTTTTCCAAAAAGATAATTTTTGTAGGCGAAATAGCTCCGGTTGTTCTTCACGTTTGGCTGAGAAATCGACCAGAAAATGCAGTCACTACAACGGCAAACTTTTTTCCAAATTAGCTCCATAATATCGACAGAAACATGGCAAACCTTGTTTAGAATCAATCCTCAAGGTGTTTTTCACATATATATTCGATAATATATCCGTCGGGACAATTGGTTTCTCATAAGAAGCGATTGGAAAAATGGCTACTTGTGTACTTTACGCAAGATTTTCTGCCGGAGCCATCATGTGACCACTTGCTAAATGTGGTCCCTTACGGCCATTCTTCAACATAAATGCGTAAAAATACGTCACAATGCTGTAGACACCTTGGGGAATACGTAGAAAACGTAAGCTCATTCGTAGCTCATTCACAGCCATATAAAGAGTCATTGGCATGAGGCGGTTTAAAAAAATGCGGCACTTCCTGATTGGATTTTTATCTGGGTTTTATCTGGGTTTCGCCTGTAATCAGTTCTGTTGCACTCACAGACAATATCTTTGCAGTTTTGGAAACGTCAGAGTGTTTTCTATCCAAAGCTGTCAATTATATGCATAGTCGAGCATCTTGTCGTGACAAAATATCCCGTTTAAAACGGGAACGTTTTTTATCCAAAAATGAAAATACTGCCCCCTAGTTATAAAAGGTTAAAAGAATAACCGGGTGGTCCTGCTTCAATTCACCTTCTTAGATACAGTACTCAACCGTAGCATTGATTGTTAAGAGGTTTCCTTTGTGTTCAACCTCGTGTTGCGTTTGCGGAGTTGGGACTAATCGTGGACCTTGACTGCAGCACGTGGTCCTCTAGTCTAGTATGTCAATTCTTAACTCACATGTTTTATACCATAGGGTAGAAAGGGGCGTTATCGTCTTCATGACATGCTCTCTGGGTTCCCTGGAGCGTAGATAGTTACGAGGCAAGGTATTAGAATTTATTATGAACTCTTTTAGACTAAAATCACAGTCTTATCTTCACTAAAACTTTCTCTTTCATCTAGAGATTCTCTACACAACATAAAGTATGTCAAAATCACATATACATTATGAAAACTCTCCAAGTTACAATGTTTTCGTTATAACATTCCTCATTTAACTTTCAATAACATCATAAAATATACATACATTTTCATATTCCATCCACCCTGATTCCCACCCATTTGGATTATGAAATACATTGTCCCAAAGTCCATTTAGTTGATGTTCTGTAGTTTTGGGCTGTAAACTCTTCATAAGACACACAGACATTCCAGTCTCTCACATTATAGACCAGAAAGGAGTTGGTCTGCTGCCTTATAATTTATGATGGGCGTGAGGTCATAAAACCCCTCCCACTTCCATATCTCCATATCTCTGTAGATCTGTGATCCACTGTAACCTGATCATCACAGGCCAGGCATGACATAAGGTATTCTAACTCAGGAGAGCAGAACCTCAAGACTTCCTTAATATTAGAGATTGCGCAACTGCTGTTGTTAACAAAGAGACACACACCACCCCTCTTGAGTTTACCCAACGCTGCCGTTCTGTCCTACCGGTGTATAGTAAAAACCATCTAGATTTATATTTTCCATGTCCTTGTTCAGCCACGACTCGGAGAAACATCGGATATTACAGTTCTTCAGATCACGTTGATAGGATAGTCTCGAACGGAGCTTGTCCAGTTTATTCTCCAGCGATTGTACGTTTGCCAATAGTTCATACTTTTTTATTGCCATTATCAATTAAACCTACAGGAGACAAGTTAAGGCAAAAAAATCATGTTTGTTTTTATGTGAGATTATAAGAACAAGTATTATTAATAAGAACAAAATAAATAAGAATGCCTACAGTGCATTCGGAAAGTATTCAGCCCCCTTTGAATTTTTCCACATTTTGTTATATTACAGCTTTACTCTAAAACAAATTAAATAGTTTTTCCCTCATCAATCAACTGACAATACCCCATAATGACAAAGCAAAACCAGGATTTTTGAATATTTTGCAAATTTATAAAAGAACAACAACTGAAATATCACATGTACAAAACTATTCATGCCCTTTACTCAGTACTTTGTTGAAGCATCTTTGGAACCGATTACAGTCTCGAGTCTTCGAGCTTGGCACACCTGTATTTGGGGAGTTTCTCCCATTCTTCTCTCCAGATCCTCTCAAGCTCTGTTAGGTTGAATGGGGAGCGTTGCTGCACAGCTATTTTCAGGTCTCTCCAGAGATGTTAGTTCGGATTCAAGTCCAGGCTCTGGCTGTGCCACTAAAGGACATTCAGACACTTGTCTCGAAGCCATTCCTGCGCTATCTTGGCTGTGTTTAGGGTCATTGTCCTGTTGGAAGGTGAACCTTCGCTCCAGTCTGACGTCCTGAGCACTCTGGAGCAGGTTTTCATCAAGGATCTCTCTGTACTTTTCTCTGTTCCTCTTTCCCTCAATCCTGACTAGTCTCCCAGTACCTGCCACTGAATAACAACCCCACAGCATGATGCTGCCGCCACCATGCTTCACTGTAGAGATGGTGACAGGTTTCCTCCAGACATGATGCTTGGCATTCAGGCCAAAGAGTTCAATCTTGGTTTCATCAGACCAAACAATCTTGTTTCTCATGGTCAGAGAGTCCTTTAGGTGTATTGAGCAAACTCCAAGCGGGCTGTCATGGTAGAGTGACCTGATTGGTGGAGTGCTGCAGACATGGTTGTCCTTCTGGAAGGTTCTCCCATTTCTACAGAGGAACTCTGGAGCTCTGTCAGAGTGACAATCGGGTTCTTGTTCACCTCCCTGACCAAGGCCCTTCTCCCTCGATTGCTCAGTTTAGCCAGGCGCCATTTAAACTTCTTCCATTTAAGAATGATGGAGGCCACTGTGTTCTTGGGAACCTTCAATGCTGCAGAAATATTTTGGTTCCCTTCCCCAGATTTTTGTCTCGACAAAATCCTGTCTCTACGGATAATTCCTTTGACCTCATGGCTTGGTTTTTGCTCTGCCATGCACTGTCAACTGTGGGACCTTATATAGACAGGTGTGTGCCTTTCCAAATCATGTCCATTGAATTAAATGTACCACAGGTGAACTCCAATCAATATATAGAAACATCTTAAGGATGATCAATGGAAACAGGCTGCACCTGAGCTCAAATTCGAGTCTCATAGCAAAGGGTCTCAATACTTACTGTGGGGCAAAAAAGTATTTAGTCAGCCACCAATTGTGCAAGTTCTCCCACTTAAAAAGATGAGAGAGGCCTGTAATTTTCATCATAGGTACACTTCATCTATGACAGACAAAATTAGAAAAAAAATCCAGAAAATCACATTGTAGGATTTTTAATGAATTTATTTGCAAATTATGGTGGAAAATAAGTATTTGGTCACCTACAAACAAGCAAGATTTCTGGCTCTCACAGACCTGTAACTTCTTATTTAAGAGGCTCGTCTTTACTCCACTCATTACCTGTATTAATGGCACCTGTTTGAACTTGTTATCAGTATAAAAGACACCTGTCCACAACCTCAAACAGTCACACTCCAAACTCCACTATGGCCAAGACCAAAGAGCTGTCAAAGGACACCAGAAACAAAATTGTAGACCTGCACCAGGCTGGGAAGACAGAATCTGCAATAGGTAAGCAGCTTGGTTTGAAGAAATCAACTGTGGGAGCAATTATTAGGAAATGGAAGACATACAAGACCACTGATAATCTCCCTCAATCTGGGGCTCCATGCAAGATCTCACCCCGTGGGGTCAAAATGATCACAAGAACAGTGAGCAAAAATCCCAGAACCACACGGGGGGACCTAGTGAATGACCTGCAGAAAGCTGGGACCAAAGTAACAAAGCCTACCATCAGTAACACACCACGCCGCCAGGGACTCAAATCCTGCAGTGCCAGACGTGTCTCCCTGCTTAAGCCAGTACATGTCCAGGTCCGTCTGAAGTTTGCTAGAGAGCATTTGGATGATCCAGAAGAAGATTGGGAGAATGTCATATGGTCAGATGAAACCAAAATATAACTTTTTGGTAAAAATTCAACTCGTAGTGTTTGGAGGACAAAGAATGCTGAGTTGCATCCAAAGAACACCATACCTACTGTGAAGCATGGGGGTGGAAACATCATGCTTTGGGGCTGTTTTTCTGCAAACGGACCAGGATGACTGATCCGTGTAAAGGAAAGAATGAATGGGGTCATGTATCGTGAGATTTTGAGTGAAAACCTCCTTCCATCAGCAAGGGCATTGAAGATGAAACGTGGCTGGGTCTTTCAGCATGACAATGATCCCAAACACACCACCCGGGCAACGAAGGAGTGGCTTCGTAAGAAGCATTTCAAGGTCCTGGAGTGGCCTAGCCAGTCTCCAGATCTCAACCCCATAGATAATCTTTGGAGGGAGTTGAAAGTCCGTGTTGCCCAGCAACAGCCCCAAAAACATCACTGCTCTAGAGGAGATCTGCATGGAGGAATGAGCCAAAATAACAGCAACATTTGACCTCTGTCATTGCCAACAAAGGGTATATAACAAAGTATTCAGATAAACTTTTGTTATTGACCAAATACTTATTTTCCACCATAATTTGCAAATAAATTCATTAAAAATCCTACAATGTGATTTTCTGGATTTTTTTTCTTCTCATTTTGTCTGTCATAGTTGAAAATTATAGGCCTCTCTCATCTTTTTAAGTGGGAGAACTTGCACAATTGGTGGCTGACTAAATACTTTTTTTGCCCCACTGTATGTAAATAAGGTATTTCAGATTTTTTTTAATACATTTGCTTAAATTTCTACAAACTTGTTTTTGCTTTGTCATTATGAGGTATTGTGTGTAGACTGATGAGGATTTAAAAACAAATAACATTTAGAATAAGGCTGTAATGTAACAAAATACTTTCCGAAGGATCTGTACATCATAAATTCATAAATTCTCAGATGAATTACTTCTATTAAATACCCTTCACCTGCAAAATCGTCTGGATGTGTGTGTTCACACTATCCATAACCATTTATATAATATCACCATAGAAAGGGAATTAGCTTAATAACAGTAACATGGAAATACTATTACGTGAGTTTAAACCAGCTTTTATTGAACAATCAAAAAAATCCTAACCAAAAGCCTGTTATGCTCATTAGACTACATATCTTCATAGATTGAAGTCTTAACAAGGATGTGTTCATGAGCTTTCAACAGTGTGTGTGTGTGTGTGTGTGTGTGTGTGTGTGTGTGTGTGTGTGTGTGTGTGTGTGTGTGTGTGTGTGTGTGTGTGTGTGTGTGTGTGTGTGTGTGTGTGTGTGTGTGTGTGTGTGTGTGTGTGTGTGTGTGTGTGTGTGTGTGTGTGTGTGTGTGCGCACGCTCATGTGTTTGGTTGGGTTGGTTTATTTTAACCACTTTTTTTACACTCATAGATTGAATTAAGATAATGGACACTTCAGCACATGATGGGAGGAAACTGTTCAGGCATTCTGTGCTTTTCCGTCTCTCACGACATCCAATCATGTGTGGAATCAAGCCAGTGTAGTTGTTATCATGGTAAGCACTGGTCTGCCTGCCCTACTGCATCACATTACACACAGCCAGTCACAAGACATGACTCATTTTGCAATCCTCTCTCGCGCTCACTCTCCTGATGTGATCACATAGAATTCCCATTTAATGTAACGTAAGGCCCCCTGCCACAAAGATGCCCCCTCCCCCAATCCCATAATTTTGCCTGTACACTTAGCATCTCTGCCTCGAAAGTATCTCTGTGGAATTGTATGTAAGTTTCAGCACATTCTGTACATACACACTGTACTTATAAATACAGTGCCTTCGGAAAGTATTCAGACCCCTTGACTTTTTCCACATTTTGTTACGTTACAGCCTTATTCTAAAATGGATAAAATAAATGTTTTTCCACATCCGCCACATATCCTCACATTCTATCTCTGAAAGACCTACTTAGACTTACCCCTTAATCCCGAACACCATCAATCAATCAATTTCATTTATTTATACATATTTTTTACGTCAGCAGTTGTCACAATGTGCTTATACAGAAACCCAGCCTAAAACCCCAAAGAGACAGCAATGCAGATGTAGATGCACAGTGACTAGGAAAAACAGCCATGAAAGGCATGCGGCTAGGAAGAAACCTAGAGAGGAACCAGGCTCCGAGTGGTGGCCAGTCCTTTTCTGGCTGTGTCGGGTGGAGATTATAAGAGTACAATCTGGCCATTAAAGGGATACTTCAGGATGTTGGCAATGATGCCTTTTATCTACTTCCCCGGAGTCAAATGAACTCATGGATACCATTTGTATGTCGCTGTGTCCAGTATGAAGGAAGTTAGAGGTAGTTTTGTGAGACAATGCTAACTAGCATTAGTGCAATGACTGGAAGTCTATGGGTATCAAACCGCATGCTAGCAGTTACCCATAGACATTCAGTCATTGCACTAATGCTGGTTAGCAATTGCGCTAGCGTTAGTTCGCAACTTCCTTCAAACTGCACACAGACACATAAACATGGTATCAACGAGATCATCTGACTCTGGAGTGGTAGATAAAAAGCTTCATTGCCAAAATCCTGAAATATACCTTTAAAGCCAGATTGTTCTTCAAGATGTTCAAAACTTCATAGACCCCCAGCAGGGTCAAATAATAATCACAATGGTTAGGGAAAGGGGATACCTAGTCAGTTGCACAACTGAATGCGTTCAATTGAAATGTGTCGTCCGCATTTAATTCAACTCCGCTGAATCAGAAAGGTGCGGGGGCCTGCCTTAATCAATGTCCACATCATCAGTGCCCGGGGAGCAGTTGTTGGAGGTTAACTGCCTTGCTCAAGGGCAGAACGGGAGATTTTTCCACTTTGCCTGCTGAGGGATTTGAAGCAGTAACCTTTCAGTTAATGGCCCCGTTTGCTCTCAACCACGAGGCTACCTGCCGGTGTAACAGGTCAGCACCTCAGGAGTAAATGTCAGTTGGCTTTTCATAGCCGAGCATTCAAAGGTCGAGAGAGAGAGAGTGTCAAAACAGCAGATCCGGGACAAGGCAGCACGTCCGGTGAACAGGTGTTGGTTCCATAGCCGCAGGCAGAACAGCAGAAACATGATCAGCAGCACGGCCAGGTGGACTGGGGACAGGGACAGCCAGTAGTCATCAGGCCAGGTCGTCTTGAGACATGGTCCTAGGTCCTCTGGGAGGAGAGCCAGAGAGAGGAGAATTATAGGGAGCATACCTAAGATCACACAGGACCCCAGATAAGACAGGAGAATTACACCAGATATAACAGACTGACCCTAGCACCCTGGCACATAGACTATTTCAGCATAGATACTGGGAACTGAGACTGGGGGGTCGGGGGACACTGTGGCCACGTCCAAAGTTACCCCCGGACAGGGCCAACCAGGCAGGATATAACCCCCATCCACTTTGCCAAGCACAGCTCCCACACCACCGAAGGGATATCACTAGACCACTAACTTACTATCCTGAGACAAGGCTGAGTATAGGCCATGACACTCTACTGTATCAGGATGGGTTGGGATAATCCGCATGTTCCTGTGAAATTATGGATGAAATGAGAACGTACGAGAGTGAGGCGAGGGCTCCAGCAGTGACGTTTATGGTGAAATCACCCCCATTTTCTGTGAAATTATGTTATAGGTATCTTCTCTGTGCTGTTGGAAATAGAACTCTCTCTTTTCAAGCAAATATGCAGAGGGAATACCAGGGGACGTCTTGGAAAGAGTCTACAATGATTCTTCCTCTTATATTTGTGCCACATGAGCTGTGTGTTGTTTTTTTAGTGCTTTTGCTGTGTTTGCCGTGTTGATGTGGTATTAGTGTGAATGCACTACGCAGCTCTCACAATCTAATAGGACAGTGGAACTGGATCTAACCAATAATTCAACCATCTTCCCGCTTCTTTAAATATATCCATATCTATGTGTGCACTGAATGTGGTCTGTTGAAAGAGTTTTCCATTGTGAGTGAATGGAAATGTAATTGAAGGGAAGCTCCATTCTTCATTATAGTACAGAATGTACAGAACATACGTCGGATTGTCAGCACTTCTCAACTCTTGATGAAATTGATTCATCATGCCGCCTTTAAAAATAGCTTTACTCGTGTTGGGGCCAAGAGCATGGCACTAGCACCAGTCACAGCCAGCCCTTGACACATGCTAATGTCAAATTAGCATAATGATACTTGAATCGTTGACAAACAGTTACATAAAGTTCCTTGGCTGTTACATTTGCATAATTCCCATGATGACCAAATCCTTACGCTTTAGCCCCTTTACAGTACAGTAAATAAAAAGCTTAACCATGCTATAGCGCCTGCCAGCGAGGCCATGGGTGCATCCCAAATGGCAGCCCACTGTATTTTCCCTTTGTAGTGCAGTCCATAGGGCTCTGGTCGAAAGTAGTGCACTGTATAGGGAATACGGAAGCCATTCGGACGCACACGCCACACAACGCGGGGAGATGCTTGGCCTGGTCATTATTTGCTGGGAACAGATTACAGTTCTATTAGGGAGCTCTCAAATTGATTTGGAGCATTGGGCGGACTTGATCTGAGTGAGCAAGGCTGCCGTGGAAGAGCCAGTGGATTAGGAGATTCATGTGAGAATGTTGTTTGAAGCCAAGCAGGCAGGAAGACATGCAGATCCCTCCCATCTGCCTCAGCTTTTCTCTCAGCTCAGAGGAGTCCTTGTGTATGTGTGCCCTTACAAAAACAAACAAAAACACGGGAAATTGGCAGTAGTGTTAATCTCTTCACATGTGAAAAGGTGGTGTTTACATGTTGCAGTAGCAATGCCTTTCTGTAAAAAGGTTATTGGGCCATCAACTCCATTATTATTGTAGACCTCCATGGTGTTGCACTGATATATATGTATACTTAGCGCTACCACTAGGGGGAGACATTCAGTATTACTGCTGCAAATGCGTGCTTCTCTTCTTCGTACGTTGGTCCGTGACCGTTGGAAGAAGCCCAGTGAAAGGAACAGAAAAGCTAACTCTCCATGTCTCATTTTTTTTTAAATCCTGTATTCATGTTTGTACCTACGCATGACCAAATCCTTTAAAGTCTTTAAAATCTAGAAATAACATGTTTAACTAAACTTGTTGACTTTTCTGGTCATTTTGATATATAATTCGATTGTTAACTGAGTGAAAAGCAAGTGAGATTTTACCATTAACATGAATGTAGCAAAGCTAAGTACAGTGCATCCGGAAAGTATTCAGACCCCTTGACTTTTTCCACATTTTGTTACATTACAACCTTATTCTAAAATTGATTAAATAGTTTCACCCCCTCATCAATCTGCACACAATACCCCATAATGACAAAGCAAAAACTGCTTTTGTAAGGACCCCAAAAAACAAGGCAGTGGGAGAACCTATTCAAGTAAGTAAGTAAATACATTTCTAAAATGTAAAAAATATATATATATTATTAGCTAGCTGGCTACAGCACACCACTTTGTCGACTAACTCAACTGAGCTGCTATCTAGCTAAGTGAATGAAATATCATCAGCTAGCTAACTTCCTATTAGCTAGCCATCTGGATGTAATTAATCATTGTAAATTAAAGATACAGTCTCCAAATGCATTTGTAGATAACAGCCATGGAAGAGGGTGGAATTACAGCTCCACCTGTCAGTAAAAGGGAGAGGGTAGTCTACTTGATAAGGCAGGAAATCATTTTATGAAAATATTCTCCAGTTCCAGGCCCTAGAGGGTTAAACTTTGAAGACAGAGAGATAATAGCAACATCATATTTGGTACTGTCTAATTGGAGTATAATGAAGCCTGTTTCTTTGTGATGTTTTCTGTCCTCAGATATGGAAAGCTGTAAAAGCCTGTTTGCAGATTAAAAGAGAGGTCCTGAGAGAGTAAGGGTATATCCTATATGCCATGGGATATATGTGTAGGCCTACCTATGTTAGCAAATGTTGCATACAAAAATAGAGTTAAACATCACACACAATGTATAAACTTGTTACAATTGGAGCAGGCCAACCCTGCTGGTGATCTGCTGAATGTGCAGGGTTCTGTTTCAGCCCAGCCATAACACACCTGATTCAACTTATCAAATCTAATCAGTTGATAATCAAATGTGTGATTGCTGGGCGGGAATAGAAGTCTGCTCACCCAGCAGATCAGGGATCAGTGGAGCAAGGTTGGCCATCGCTGGTACAGAGGTTTTTTATTGTTCACCTGAAATATGCAAAAATAATAATAGCCGTCTTGTTACTACTCAAGTATATATTGTTGTTTATATATTTTTATTTCACCTTTATTTAACCAGGTAGGCTAGTTGAGAACAAGTTCTCATTTACAACTGCGACCTGGCCAACATAAAGCAAAGCAGTGCGACAAAAACAAGAACAGAGTTACTGTCACGACTTCCGCCGAAGTCGGCTCCTCTCCTTGTTCGGGTAGAGTTCGGAAGTCGACGTCACCGGCTTTCTAGCCATCGCCGCTCCATTTTTCATTGGTCCATTTGTTTTGTCTTGTTCCCTGCACACCTGGTTTTCATTCCCTAATCACACTGCATGTATTTATTCCTCTGTTCCCCTCCATGTCTTTGTGAGATTGTTTACTGTTATGTGGTTATTGTGACGCCCCAGGCTATGTTTCCGTGTTTGTGCACGTTGTATGTTCATTTGGTACATTAGGTTTGGTGAGTGTTTTTTCGCGCTTTGCGCTTTTGCCTTTTTGCTGGAGGTTTTGACGCAGTTTGCGTCCATCTGTTTGTTCACTCCAGCCTGAATAAAGTGTGCGCCTGTTCACAGCACTCTGCTCTCCTGCACCTGACTTCGCCACCAGTACACACACCCTTGACAGTTACACATGAGACAAACAAACACACAGTCAGTAACACAATAGAAAAATCTGTATACAGTGTGTGCAAATTAAGTAAGGAGGTAAGGCAATAAATAGGCCATAGTGGCAAAGTAATTACAATTTAGCAATTTACACTGGAGTGATACATGTGCAGATGAGGATGTGCAAGTGGAAATACTGGTGTGCAAAAGAGCAGAAAACCAAATATGGGGATGAGGTAGGTAGTTGGTTGGATGGGCAATTTACAGATAGGCTATGTACAGCTGCTGCTATCGGTAAGCTGCTCAACTAAGATGTCTAATCTTTACATAGCAGTTAGGTTATTTGTACATCTTGAAGTGATGACGTGTTGATTCTTTGACGTAAAGTGTTTAAACTTTTAATTGTTAAACTCTATTTCATTATATTGTCACGTTTTCTTAGTATATCAACTATGTGAATCCATTTAGCAGCTTATCATATGGCATGCATCACAAATGCAGCCATAGACCTACAGTATGATGGCATTACTGGCCTTATGGGCATTTGTCATCTGAAGCAGAGAATAGCTAAACTCACACATTGTTTACATGTTGAGCTACACAGTGAGTATATGAAACATTAGGAACACCTTCCTAATTTTGAGTTGAACCCCCCCTTTTACCCCCAGAACAGCCTCAATTTGTCATGTCATGGACTCTACAAGGTGTTGAAAGCTTTCCACAGGGATGCTGGTCCATATTGACTCCAGTGCTTCCCACAATTTTGCCAGGTTGTCTGGATGTCCTTTGGGTGGTGTACCATTCTTGATACACACAGGAAACTGTTGAGCGTGAAATACCCAGCAGTGTTGCAGTTCTTGACACAAACCGGTGTGCCTGGCAGCTGCTACCATACCCCGTTCAAAGGCACTTCCATTTTTTGTCTTGCACATTCACCCTCTAAATGGCACATATACACAATCCATATCTCAATTGTCTCAAGGCTTAAAAATACTTATTTAACCGGTCTCCTCCCCTTCATCTACACTGATTGAAGTGGATTTAACAAGTGACATCAATAAGGGATTTTAGCTTTCACCTGGATTCACTAGGTCAGTCTATGTCATGGAAAGAACATGTTTTGTATACTCAGTGTATGTTCTCAATTAAAAATGAAACCAGTAGACAATGTACAGTATATGAGGCAAACCATATACCATATTTTGTACATTTTGCCTTTTAACCCTTGTAATTTAGGTACAGTATGAAAAGAAGGAGATGACAATTAGGCTACAGGAGATGAGTATCACAGGTAACATAAGGTTTGTTTTATTTTATTTATTTGAGCAATGTGGCTTGCAAAATTATTGCAGTTGTTCCCATAGATAAACAGTATCACTGACCCTAGATAAACTAGTGACTGGGCTAACACAGCTAACCTTGTAGGTCAATAATATTCCATTTTTATTCAACTGAACAAAAATCTAAATGCAAAATGCAAAAATTCCAGTTCATATAAGGAAATCTGTTTAAATAAATTCATTAGGCTTTAATCTATGGATTTCACATGACTGGGAATACAGATATGCATCTGTCGGTCACAGATACCTTTAAAAAAAGGTAGGGGTGTGGATCTGAAAACCAGTCAGTATCTAGTGTGACCGCAATTTGCCTCATGCAGCATGACACATTTCCATCGTATAGCTTTGATCAGGCTTTTGACTGTGGCTTGTGGAATGTTGTCCCACTCCTCTTCAATTGCTGTGCAAAGTTGCTGGATATTTTCAGGAACTGGAACACGTTGTTGTACACGTCAATCCAGAGCATCCCAAACATGCTCAATGGGCGACATGTCTGGTGAATTTGCAAGCCATGGATGAATTGGGATGTTTTCAACTTCCAGGAATTGTGTACAGATCCTTGCGACATGGGGCCGTGCATTGTCATGCTGAAACATGAGGTGATGGCGGAGGATGAGTGGCACGACAATGGCCCTCAGGATCTCGTCATGGTATCTGTGCAAACAAATTGCCATTAATAAAATGCAATTGTGTTTGTTGTCTGTAGCTTATGCCTGCCCAAACCATATCCCCACCGCCACCATGGGGCACTCTGTCCACAACATTGACATCAGCAAACCTGTTGCCCACACAGCGCCATACACGTGGTCTGTGGTTGTTAGGTCGGTTGGACATACTGCCAAATTCTCTGAAACAAATCAAATCAAATGTATTTATATAGCCCTTCGTACATCAGCTGATATCTCAAAGTGCTGTACAGAAACCCAGCCTAAAACCCCAAACAGCAAGCAATGCAGGTGTAAAAGCACGGTGGCTAGGAACAACTCCCTAGAAAGGCCAAAACCTAGGACGGAACCTAGAGAGGAACCAGGCTATGAGGGGTGGCCAGTCCTCTTCTGGCTGTGCCGGGTGGAGATTATAACAGAACATGGCCAAGATGTTCAAATGTTCATAAATGACCAGTATGGTCAAATAATAATAATCAATGATGGAGGTGGCTTATGGTAGAGAAATGAACATGGCAACAACTCTGTTGGACATTCCTGCAGTCAGCATGCCAATTGCACTCTCACTCAACTTGTGTTGTGTGACAAAACTGCACATTTTAGAGTGTACTATCTTTTATTGTCCCCAGCACAAGGTGCACCTGTGTAATGATCATGCTGTTTAATCAGCTTCTTGATATGCCACACCTGTCAGGTGGATGGATTATTTTGGCGAAAGAGAAATGCTCACTAACAGGGATGGAGCTCCGCCCAAGCAAGGCATTTGATTGGTTTGATGTGTTTCGCGAGGCATCACTGTTTTTACACTGTGTTCCGACCCCTCTTTAGCAGATTTTTGCCATGGAACTTCCCCAGTCTTCCCGTTTTAGGTAACCTGGTTCGCGGCAAGGCTAGCGAGGCGATAGTACAGATTTCTCTCTCTGATCCTCCCGCTGTGTGTGTGTGTTTGTGTGTGTGCGCGTCCGTGCGTGCGTGTAGAGGGAGACAGAGAAAATGTTAAATGGGAGAGACAGACAGAGCAGAGTCCAGTCTCTTGTCAGACATTTCAGCACCATGGACAGAGCAAGAGAGCAAAACCCTCTATTACTGAAACACATTGTCATTCACTCCAATTGAATAACATCCCATATCAATTATTATTGCACAATAATTGTACAATATTCCCCCAAACAGCCAGAAGTCAAACTTAATTTGTAGCTTCTAATAATTTAGGTAGGAATTGAGATCATCTTTACCTGATCCGAGACCTGTTCTTACAGGAACATATGAATTTTGCCTCCAGCAAGAAAAGGAATAACATACTTTTTGAGACTCTGTCAAAACCAGTAGGGCTTATATAGCTGCCAATCATGCCATCTATTGAATAAACCTAGAAGTAGATACAGTAGAGACATGTGAAATCTGATAATGTAAGTTGCATGTGTCAAACTCATTCCATGGAGGGCCGAGTGTCTGAGTTTTTGTTCTTCCCTTGTACTTGATTGATGAATTAAGGTCACTAATTAGTAAAGAACTCCCTTCACCTGGTTGTCTAGATCTAAATTGAAAGAAAAAACAAACTTCTGCAGACACTAGGCCCTCCATGGAATGGGTTTGACACCCCTGATGCCCTGATATAAGTAGTGTACTAGTGTAGGGGCTGTTCAGAACTCTTCCCGTCCTCACAGTGAAATGTCCTCTCCCAGGACTGTAGCGTAAAACCATGTTACAGTAATGATTGTAACAGCTGAACTACTCCCCAGCACTGTTTTCTCAGACACAGGAACAGATTTTTGTCAGGAAGCAGAAATTCTCCTTTCATCCTGAATTTTTTTGAGTCGCTTAGCAACAGGTTTGCAGGATGAGTGAAGCTCAGTTCAGCAGCAAGGGGACGGGGGGAGTTCAGCCATGTATGTTATCATGACAGGGTGTTGGAGAGGGGAGGGTGTGTGTGTGTGTGTGTGTGTAGGAATGTACGTGTTCATGTTCCAACAATGGAGGCTGGTGGGAGGAGCTACAGGATGATGGGCTTATTGTACTGGCTGAAATGGAATTAATGGAACGGAGTCAAACGTGGTTTCCGTATGTTTTGATACCATTCAGTTCATTCCAGCCATTACAATTAGCCCATCCTCTTATAGCTCCTCCCACCAGCCTCCACTGTACTCCAAGTGTTTACAGGGAAGAGGTGGTTGTGTGTGGTTTATGGGTTTGAATGCTTTCATTACGTCTTAAGCCAAGCATTGACAGAGATGAAGAGGTGTGTCTGTGTCTGTGTGTCTGTGTCTGTGCGTGTGTGGCAAGTAGTTCTGCTTTGAGCAAAAGGTTTATCATGTAAAGTCAGC
Source organism: Oncorhynchus mykiss (assembly GCF_013265735.2). NCBI lineage: Eukaryota > Metazoa > Chordata > Actinopteri > Salmoniformes > Salmonidae > Oncorhynchus > Oncorhynchus mykiss. The sequence goes on from NC_048580.1 coordinate 21,776,415, forward strand.
TATGGGTGCTAACAAAACAAAACTTCATAACAGCAGAGTGATTGTGTGTGGGGGAGATCTGGAAGTGTGTGTGTGTGTTGTGTTCATGGAAGTCTATAAGTATCGTATGGCTATTAATGGGAGTAGGTAATGTAGATGTCATCTCTAATCACTGACCTAGGGTCAGATATATATATATACATATACATATACATAAACTCAGCAAAAAAAGAAACGCCCCTTTTTCAGGACCCTGTCTCTCAAAGATAATTCGTAAAAATCAAAATAACTTCACAGATCTTCATTGTAAAGGGTTTAAACAAACTGTTTCCCATGCTTGTTCAATGAACCATAAACAATTAATGAACATGCACCTGTGGAACGGTCGTTAAGACACTAACAGCTTACAGACGGTAGGCAATTAAGGTCACAGTTATGAAAACTTAGGACACTAAAGAGGCCTTTCTACTGACTCTGAAAAATTATATACTATTGCATTAATACTATTGCATTATCCTCTGCATAGTTGTTGATGAAGTTCACCACTCGCTGCAAGTCCTTATGCTTCAGGTGTAACCTGTGCTTGCTTGTGCCAGCTCTCTTTTTGATGGGAGGCATTAGATCATTATCCTTGTATGACTGGTGGAGCAGAGTCAGGTGTGTTCTACAGATGCTGAAAGACAAATTCCAGATTCAAATGTTTTAGTATTATTATACAATAAATAGCCGTAATCACCGTCAGACACAACTGGCTAACTTGATAAGTTGTCAGCTAGCTAAATAACAGTACGTTTTAACTTGGGGTCTTTTGTTTAGACATGCAGCTAGCTATCTAAACAATGAAACATAATCCCAATCCATAGAGTACTAGCAATACAAACCAATTGCCATAGCTAGCTAAATTTAACCAAATATGTACAATGTTAGCTAGTTAACTAGCTAACTTTAAGCTATAACTAGCAATGCGAAATGGCATTCTGAGAACATTACTACACACAGATCATAAACGTAATGTTAGCTAGTGAGACGTCTAACATCAGCTAGCTAACAGTAAGCTTTAACTTACAATGATAACAACTTTCTGATGAAATTAGAAACCTATAATATCTGAAAATGTAGCTAGACTCTTACCCGGATACATGGATGAATGCTTCATGGCAGACTGCAACCCCTTTCATTAAATAAGACGACCTGTGTCGTTTCCGTTTTGTTTGTACAGCTTGCTTGCCCTTTTGTTGTGTCAAGTCCCTCTGGTTCACACTGACCGTGTGCAATGCCAAAATAATAATCTGAAGCTTTAGCCCCCACCCAAACTCTGACCGTCACCCTAGCAGATCCGGTTAGGTTGTTTTCATGTTATCCAGCGAGTTTGGTGACTGTAACTGTGCTCCTGACAACAATTGAATTATGTTTTTTTCCCGACGTTTACTGACACCGGCCATATTCAACAGTGTTGAGTCAGTTATTTTGCGCTCTGGCACACTCAGACGAGAGTGCTCTGAAACAGTTGTTGCAGTGACGTTCTATTGAAATGTATAGTTGCATAGTGGAGTCTTTTTGTTATGTTTTACTACACAATACATGTATTTTTAAAGCAGCGTTAGACCTACACATATTGACCAGCGGATTACCTACACATACTGACCAGCTGAAATAGACAGAAGCGTTCTATATGGCAGACCAATGAAAACTCATCTCTCAGCCCACTCATTATCTCAGCCAACCATGGCAAGCGAGAAAGTTGCTTTTTATGTGGCTTAACTAACTAGGTTCATAATTTAACAATTTTATTTGTATTTACAGATGGCATACACATTTGTTATTAAGGCACATGAAAGTTCACATGTTCTAGAAGGTATTTCAGCCCAAAAAACGCATTTTGATAAAAATATTGTACGTTCAAACTGCTCTCCTATAAAGTAGTGACCCACGACAAATGCCTAATTTCCTAAAACGGGTCACATGTGGGAACTCCTTCAAGACTGTTGGAAAAGCATTCCTCATTAAACTGGTTGAGAGAATGCCAAGAATGTGCAAAGCTTTCATCAAGGCAAAGGGTGGCTACTTTGAAGAATAGACATTTAGTGCTACAAATGTAGTGCTACAATTGAGTGCTACATCAGATGACCTGGCCTCCACAATCACCCGACCTTAACCCAATTGAGATGGTTTGGGATGATTTGGACCCCAGGGTGAAGGAAAAGCAGCCAACATGTGCTCAGCATATGTGGGAACTCCTTAACGACTGTCGGAACAGCATTCCAGGTGAAGGTGGTTGAGAGAGCTCAAATGTGTGCAAAGCTGTCATCAAGGCAAAGGGTGACTACTTTGAAGAATCTCAAATATAAAATATATTTTGATTTGTTTAACACTTTTTTGGTTACTGCAGTACTTGATTCCATATGTGTTATTTCATAGTTTTAATGTCTTCACTATTATTCTACAATGTCGAAACTACTAAAAATAAAGAAAAGCCCTTGGATGAGTAGGTGTGTCCAAACATTTGTCTGGTACTGTATATATATATTAAAGATTTTTTTGTCATTTAGCAGACGCTCTTATTCAGAGCGACTTACAGGAGCAAATAGTGTTAAGTGCCTTGCTCAAGGGCACATGAACAGATTTTTCACCAAGTCTTCTCTGGGATTCAAACGAGTGACTTTCTTTTACTTCCCCAATGCTCTTAACTGCTAGGCTACCTATTTCATCCAACTAATGGCTAACCATGGTTGACCAGTGCCTCAGATCAACTGAAATTGTTCTTGCATTCAACATTGCCTTCTGGTACAATAAGAGAGCCTCTCCGTCAAGATAAAAGTTGTTTTTGAATTGTGATATTCTACTCTCTTGTGTTTGGTGTCAGTAAGATTGATCTTTATTGAGGTAATTTATTCAAACCACAGTAATGATAATTAATTAATAATTAAATAGCCTTTAAATAAGGAACATAAGGACAATAGGATTGTAAATATAATTCATTTTTATTTTAAATTACAAGCACATGCAAATGCAAAAAAAGCTCATTCAAAAAAGCAAATGCAACAGCATGTACTCAAAGGTTAGCTACTTGAGAGTTGATTCTCGTCAGATCCTCTTCTGATTTGGTTCCCTCAGACTCTGAACTTCCTGCGTGAAAGGTTGATTCCTGTGTCCTCTTTCGGGTGGCCCTGGTCACACTTGAGGCGAGCACACTGTCACCGTCGTCATCTGACCTGACAAAAAGCCACTCAAATATAAGTAATACCTTTCATTTTCACAGCTTTTTGAGTTACCCAAGGACACTTGTACTTAGGGGAAAAATAACACAAAGCAAGAAAAGTAAAAGATTAAAAATAGAACAAAAGTTTGAATCCATTTTTAGTTTCTTCCAGGATGTATTTGAAGAGTCGAGCTCCCTGTTCCTCTTACAGGGGACCCATGGTGGCTCCATATGGACGAGGAAACTGTCTGAGTCCTTCTCTTCCTCTTGGATTGCGAGTCCCCTGGGCTACTGAGATACCCTTGGCACCATGGAGGTGTTCTCCTCTGGTGAGTCCTTTGGCTGAGGACTAGCGCTGTTCGAGTTACTGCTGGCTGGCTCCCCATTCCTTGGTACCACCACAGGGACAACAAGGATGCAGTCACGCCCTAGTCAGAGCTAGTCAGAATTAGAGTCCGACTCAGAGTCGGAGATGGACTAATTTCCAAAGTCATTGTGACGTAACATTGTAGCAAGTTAACCAAGATGTTTCAAAGCAAAAAAAAATTCTCAGAAAGTGTGGGTTGTCTATTTTATGAGGAATGTTTAATCTGTCTTTATAATATTGTGGCATGCAGAACATCATTGATGGTTTCTATGGCAAACCAAGCCAATTTTCTTGTTATTGTCCCAGTCGGTATTTGATAGAATGTCACAGCCTGTCCGCCTGTGTGGAAAACTTGTGGTTACCTAGGATACCCCACTGACATTGTTCAAATGCCATTTTCTTGTTCTTGTTTTAGTCAATTATAAAACTACATTTAAGAAAGGTACAACACTTTTCAACATTGCCTGCCCCCGAGCATTCTCACTACTAATATTTTAGGGCATCCCTCACACCCCTTTTCATGATGGCACTAGCAGCCACGTGAGTGCTAACTAGCTACTGTTGACTAACTCCATTCCGTACAAATTTGCGTAACCGCGGCATTCAAACGAAGCTGCAATGAAACTAATGGGACTGTAGCGACTGTGTTGGCATCTAAATCTGGGGTGTGAACTATGATTCTATTCAAGCGTTGATTGACAGCGTTGATTGAATTTTGGCCCATTCCTCCTGACAGAGCTAGTGTAACTGAGTCAGGTTTGTAGGCCTCCTTGCTCGCACACGCTTTTTCAGTACTGCCCACACATTTTCTATAGGATTGAGGTCAGGGCTTTTTGATGGCCACTCCAATACCATGACTATGTTGTCCTTGAGCCATTTTGCCACAACTTTGGAAGTATGCTTGGGGTCATTGTCCATTTGGAAGACCCATTTGCGACCAAGCTTTAACTTCCTGACTGATGTCTTGAGATGTTGCTTCAATATATCAACGTAATTTTCCTCCCTCATGATGCTATCTATTTTGTGAAGTGCACCAGTCCATTCTGCAGCAAAGCACCCTCACAACTTGATGCTGCCACCCACGTGCTTCACAGTTGGGATGGTATTCTTCGGCTTGCAAGCCTCCCCCTTTTCCCTCCAAACATAACGATGGTCATTATGGCCAAACAGTTCTATTTTTGTTTCATCAGAGAGCATTTCTCCAAAAAGTACGATCTTTGTCCCCATGGGCAGGTGCAAACTGTAGTCTGGCTTTTTTTATGATGGTTTTGGAGCAGTGGCTCCAAGTAGTGAGTGGAGTTACAACGGACTATACTAAACAAGGTAAATGTGTTACCTGTGATGAAATGTTTTCCATGCACACAGGATCTCAATTTCCCACTCTCCCATGCCAAATAGCCTGAAGCCACAGGGCTTCTTCTCGCAGGGTCTATATCCTTACAAACTGTAGGTCAGGATTTGTGACCTGGTTACATGTACATTAAACAACACATCAGCTTTTCAGCATGTTTTGTTATTTATGTAAAGCAAAAAAATCTATGACGATTTTGGCTCTTTTACAATGAGGGTCAATGGGAATTAATGTATGTTTTCCCCAATTTTTCGGAGTGGCCGAGGGGAATTCCTTATTGTTACGTGAATATTGACTCGGACTATGCCCTATGTCTTAATGGTTGTTATGTGGACAAGCAGAGATGGAGAGTCAAATCCAAACAACTTTAACATTTAAATACAAAATTAAAAATTTTTCCCACCAATGAGGTAACTTGTTGTGGTTCATACAACGAAACAGTCCAGGCAATAGAGGACATATCAATCACAAAACAAAACTTTGTGTGTGACTATTTGTGGGAGTAGAAGTAGGGGAGAACCCATTTTCTCAGATGACACGGAAGCTACAAAGACTGAATGAACTCATCACGTACCTAATGCAGTGGATGAGCTCCCTGCAATAAAACAAACCAGTCTGAACATGTTTAGCCCAGTTATCAACAAAAAGTGGTTTTGAGCGATGTACGGAAAAAAACAGACCCAGACATGTTTTTCGGTTTCAGAGTTGTGTTGAGTTGTTTAAGGTTCCATACATACAGTGCCTTGCGAAAGTATTCGGCCCCCTTGAACTTTGCGACCTTTTGCCACATTTCAGGCTTCAAACAAAGATATAAAACTGTATTTTTTTGTGAAGAATCAACAACAAGTGGGACACAATCATGAAGTGGAACAACATTTATTGGATATTTCAAACTTTTTTAACAAATCAAAAATTGAAAAATATGGCGTTCAAAATTATTCAGCCCCCTTAAGTTAATACTTTGTAGCGCCACCTTTTGCTGCGATTACAGCTGTAAGTCGCTTGGGGCATGTCTCTATCAGTTTTGCACATCGAGAGACTGAAATGGTTTCCCATTCCTCCTTGCAAAACAGCTCGAGCTCAGTGAGGTTGGATGGAGAGCATTTGTGAACAGCAGTTTTCAGTTCTTTCCAGAGATTCTCGATTCAGGTCTGGACTTTGACTTGGCCATTCTAACACCTGGATATGTTTATTTTTGAACCATTCCATTGTAGATTTTGCTTTATGTTTTGGATCATTGTCTTGTTGGAAGACAAATCTCCGTCCCAGTCTCAGGTCTTTTGCAGACTCCATCAGGTTTTCTTCCAGAATGGTCCTGTATTTGGCTCCATCCATCTTCCCGTCAATTTTAACCATCTTCCCTGTCCCTGCTGAAGAAAAGCAGGCCCAAACCATGATGCTGCCACCACCATGTTTGACAGTGGGGATGGTGTGTTCAGCTGTGTTGCTTTTACGCTAAACATAACGTTTTGCATTGTTGCCAAAAAGTTCAATTTTGGTTTCATCTGACCAGAGCACCTTCTTCCACATGTTTGGTGTGTCTCCCAGGTGACTTGTGGCAAACTTTAAACTACACTTTTTATGGATATCTTTAAGAAATGGCTTTCTTCTTGCCACTCTTCCATAAAGGCCAGATTTGTGCAATATACAACTGATTGTTGTCCTATGGACAGAGTCACCCACCTCAGCTGTAGATCTCTGCAGTTCATCCAGAGTGATCATGGGCCTCTTGGCTGCATCTCTGATCAGTCTTCTCCTTGTATGAGCTGAAAGTTTAGAGGGACGGCCAGGTCTTGGTAGATTTGCAGTGGTCTGATACTCCTTCCATTTCAATATTATCGCTTGCACAGTGCTCCTTGGGATGTTTAAAGCTTGGGAAATCTTTTTGTATCCAAATCCGGCTTTAAACTTCTTCACAACAGTATCTCGGACCTGCCTGGTGTGTTCCTTGTTCTTCATGATGCTCTCTGCGCTTTAAACGGACCTCTGAGACTATCACAGTGCAGGTGCATTTATACGGAGACTTGATTACACACAGGTGGATTGTATTTATCATCATTAGTCATTTAGGTCAACATTGGATCATTCAGAGATCCTCACAGAACTTCTGGAGAGAGTTTGCTGCACGCCCAATTTTTTAGTTTTTGATTTGTTAAAAAAGTTTGAAATATCCAATAAATGTCGTTCCACTTCATGATTGTGTCCCACTTGTTGTTGATTCTTCACAAAAAAATACAGTTTTATATCTTTATGTTTGAAGCGTGAAATGTGGCAAAAGGACGCAAAGTTCAAGGGGGCCGAATACTTTCGCAAGGCACTGCATGTAATTTTCTTAACCCATGTTAGCTATTCTTGGATGTTAGCCTGTGAGAAGTTACAGGAGGGGTGAAAGTAACACGGTTTTGTACAAAAGCGTCAAACAGCTGAAAATACAATATTTTTCGTTATTGAAAAGATATTTAACAGCGGTTTCGATGGTACAATGATTCAATACACTATGGATTGCTTGTTTTATGCAAACTAGTAGAATTTTAGCAACCAGGAAATGAATTAATCTGCTTCTCACGTGAGCTTCTATCGACAGGTTAGTGGTTAAAAATATACACCGCTCAAAAAAATAAAGGGAACACTTAAACAACACAAAGTCAATCACACTTCTGTGAAATCAAACTGTCCACTTAGGAAAGTACACTGATTGACAACAAATTTCACATGCTGTTGTGCAAATGGAATAGACAACAGGTGGAAATTATAGGCAATTAGCAAGACACCCCCAATAAAGGAGTGGTTCTGCAGGTGATAACCACAGACCACTTCTCAGTTCCTATGCTTCCTGGCTGATGTTTTGGTCACTTTTGAATTCTGGCGGTGCTTTCACTCTAGTGGTAGCATGAGACGGAGTCTACAACCCACACAAGTGGCTCAGGTAGTGCAGCTCATCCAGGATGGCACATCAATGCGATCTGCTGCAAGAAGGTTTGCTGTGTCTGTCAGCGTAGTGTCCAGAGCATGGAGGCGCTACCAGGAGACAGGCCAGTACATCAGGAGACGTGGAGGAGGCCGTAGGAGGGCAACAACCCAGCAGCAGGACCGCTACCTCCGCCTTTGTGCAAGGAGGAGCAGGAGGAGCACTGCCAGAGCCCTGCAAAATGACCTCCAGCAGGCCACAAATGTGCATGTGTCTGCTCAAACGGTCAGAAACAGACTCCATGTGGGTGGTATGAGGGCCCGACGTCCACAGGTGGGGGTTGTGCTTACAGCCCAACACCGTGCAGGACGTTTGATATATGCCAGAGAACACCAAGATTGGCAAATTCGCCACTGGTGCCCAATGTTCTTCACAGATGAAAGCAGGTTCACACTGAGCACATGTGACAGATGTGACAGTCTGGAGACGCCGGGGAGAACATTCTGCTGCCTGCAACATCCTCCAGCATGACCGGTTTGGCGGTGGGTCAGTCATGGTGTGGGGTGGCATTTCTTTGGGGGGCCGCACAGCCCTCCATGTGCTCGCCAGAGGTAGCCTGACTGCCATTAGGTACCAAGATGAGATCCTCAGACCCCTTGTGAGACCATATGCGGGTGCGGTTGGCCCTGGGTTCCTCCTAATGCAAGACAATGCTAGACCTCATGTGGCTGGAGTGTGTCAGCAGTTCCTGCAAGAGGAAGGCATTGATGCTATGGACTGGCCCGCCCGTTCCCCAGACCTGAATCCAATTGAGCACATCTGGGACATCATGTCTCGCTCCATCCACCAACGCCACGTTGCACCACAGACTTGTCCAGGAGTTGGCGGATGCTTTAGTCCAGGTCTGGGAGGAGATCCCTCAGGAGATCATCCGCCACCTCATCAGGAGCATGCCCAGGCGTTGTAGGGAGGTCATACAGGCACGTGGAGGCCACACACACTACTGAGCCTCATTTTGACTTGTTTTAAGGACATTACATCAAAGTTGGATCAGCGTGGTTTTCCACTTTACTTTTGAGTGTGACTCCAAATCCAGACCTCCATGGGTTGATAAATTTGATTTCCATTGATCATTTTTGTGTAATTTTGTTGTCAGCACATTCAACTATGTAAAGAAAAAAGTATTTAATAAGAATATTTCATTCATTCAGATCTAGGATGTGTTATTTTAGTGTTCCCTTTATTTTTTTGAGCAGTGTATATTTTTATGATTCTGGGGTTCAATTACCTTATGTCAAGCCATGGAAATGCAATAAGCATGATGTGTTTGCCATTTGTGAAGAGAATAAAAATGTTTATTCTTTCAAGACACAAGGAGAGTGCATGACTAGGACAGCTGGAGAGCATCTGATTGGTAGGGCTAAGCATGAATAGTCATTTTTTAATTTAGATGAATTAGGATCTCAATTAGTCGACGCCAATGGCGACAGTCTGCATTGAAGGAATGATGGATGGTGCTAAATACAGGGAAATTCTTGAGGGAAACCTGTTTCAATCTTCCAGAGATTTGAGACTGGGATGGAGGTTCACCTTCCAGCAGGACAATGACCCTAAGCATACTGCTAAAGCAACACTTGCGTGGTTGAAAGGGAAACATTTAAATGTCTTGGAATGGCCTAGTCAAAGCCCAGACCTCAATCCAATTGAGAATCTGTGGTATGACTTAAAGATTGCTGTACACCAGCGGAACCCATCCAACTTGATGGAGCTGGAGAAGTTTTGCCTTGAGGAATGGGCAAAAATCCCAGTGACTAGATGTGCCAAGCTTATAGAGATATACCCCAATAGACTTGCAGTTGCAATTGCTGCAAAAAGTGGCTCTACAAAGTATTGACTTTGGGGGGGTGAATAGTTATGCACGCTCAAGTTTTCAATTTTTTTGTCTTATTTCTGGTTTGTTTCACAATAAATAATATATTGCATCTTGAAAGTGGTACGCATGTTGTGTAAAGCAAGTGATACAAACCACCCAAAAATCTATTTTAATTCCAGGTTGTAAGGCAACAAAATAGGAACAATGCCAAGGGGGTGAATACTTTCGCAAGCCACTGTAGCTAGCCTTTAGCATAAGTCAGTTAGAACACAAGTGTACTATTACATATTTTATTTAACCTTTATTTTAGCAGGGGGGTGAGCACTGCATTAATATATCAGATACACAACACATATCTAAACTCGGCAAAAAAAGAAACGTCCTCTCACTGTCAACTGCTTTTATTTTCAGCAAACTTAACATGTGTAAATATTTCTATGAACATAACAAGATTCAACAACTGAGACAAACTGAACAAGTTCCACAGACATGTGACCAACAGAAATGGAATAATGTGTCCCTGAACAAAGGGGTCGCGTTAGCATATCGAAATGTATTTTATCAAACATAACTATGCTATATTTTATCTTTGGGACCCTCCGGGATGACAAATCAGAGCAATATTACTGAATGAAAGTACATTATATACCGTCAGAGGTGAATGTATCAAACCAGTTGCCTTGATACAAGTGTTTTGTTGTTGTGCACTCTCCTCAAACAATAGCTACTGTAAATTAGACACTGTATACACATTAACAATCATTTAAGCTTTCTGACCATATAAGACGTGTCTTTGTTAGCTTTTGTTTACATCGCCATTCTAGTGATAAATCGCATATTGAGCAGCAACTGTCCCGATTTCAGGACACTGATCCAGTAGAGTTAACAACCCTTTGACTATATATATATATATATATATATATATATATATATATATATATACAGTTCCTTGCGAAAGTATTCGGCCCCCTTGAACTTTGCAACCTTTTGCCACATTTCAGGCTTCAAACATAAAGATATAAAACTGTATTTTTTTGTGAAGAATCAACAACAAGTGGGACACAATCATGAAGTGGAATGACATTTATTGGATATTTCAAACTTTTTTAACAAATCAAAAACTGATAATTGGACTTGATTACACACAGGTGGATTGTATTTATCATCATTAGTCATTTAGGTCAACATTGGATCATTCAGAGATCCTCACTGAACTTCTGGAGAGAGTTTGCTGCACTGAAAGTAAAGGGGCTGAATAATTTTGCACGCCCAATTTTTCAGTTTTTGATTTGTTAAAAAAGTTTGAAATATCCAATAAATGTCGTTCCACTTCATGATTGTGTCCCACTTGTTGTTGATTCTTCACAAAAAAATACAGTTTTATATCTTTATGTTTGAAGCCTGAAATGTGGCAAAAGGTCGCAAAGTTCAAGGGGGCCGAATACTTTCGCAAGGCACTGTATATTATATATATATATATACGGGATGCAGTTACTCAAATAATAGAGCAAGTGGCTCTACATACATATACATAACCTGGCTGCTTAATTATGACAAAAGTCATACAACTAAGGATGTCTATTTCAACCCTGTTACAGTAGCCTAAACCTATCGCTGTTATATTGAACTGGGTGAATGGAATATGAATGAGAGTCATCCAATATGCTGTAATAGAAATAAGGCCATGCTCATTAAAAAAAATGTCCTTCCTCATCTTAAACGGCGCTGACCAGGACTCATCTGATGTGACCACCATTTGCCTCGCGACACATCTCCTTGGCATAGTGTTGATCAGGCTGTTGATTGTGGCCTGTGGAATGTTGTCCCACTTCTCTTCAATGGCTGTGCGAAGTTGCTGAATATTGGCGGGAACTGGAACACGCTGTTGTACACTTCGATCCAGAGCATCCCAAACGTGCTCAATGGGTGACATATCTGGTGAGTATGCAGGCCACGGAAGAACTGGGACATTTTCATCTTCCAGGAATTGTGTATAGATCCTTGCGATATAGGGCTGTGCATTATCATGCTGAAATATGAGGTGATGGAAGTGGATGAATGGCATGACAATGGGCCTCAGGATCTCATCACAGTATCTCTGCCCAAAATCATGAGCACACATCAGCAAACTGCTCGCCCACAAGACGCCATACGGTTGTGAGGTCGGTTGGACGTACTGCCAAATTCTCTAAAATTACATTGGAAGCGGCTTATGGTAGAGAAATGAGCATTCAATTGGTGGACAGTCCTGGTGGACAGTCCTGCAGTCAGTGTGCCAATTGCACGCTCCCTCAAAACTTCCGACATCTGTGGCATTGTGCTGTGTGACAAAACTGCACATTGTAAAGTGGCCTTTAATTGTCCCCAGCACAAGGTGCACCTGTGGCATGATCATGCTGTTTAATCAGCTTATTGTTATGCCACACCTGTCAGGTGGATGGATTATGTGCACAATAGTTTAGAGAAATACGTTTTTTGTGCATATTAAACATTTCTGGGATCTTTTATTTCAGCTCATGAAACATGGCACCAACACTTCACATGTTGCGTTTTTATATTTTTGCTTAATTCATTCCCACAATTGACGAATAATATGCGTAATATTGTACACGTCTCTACCTATAACAAGGAGTGGCAGTAGAAAATTGACATTTTTGTCAACAGATATGGGATGCATACACTTACTCATCCCATCCCTCTCACACAAACACCTCTGCTTCTCTCTCCCCTTCCACCAATAGATCGACCTACACCCCCCCCCCCCCCCCCACACACACACACAACAACAACAACAACAAGCTGAGAGGTTCAACAGTTGTTCCATCCCCGAGCCCAAGTCAAGAGAATACTTGATGTGTGAATGCATATACAGATTGGTTGTTTCAGAATGCATGCCAAATTGAGCAGGAATGGGAATATTTGAATAACCAATATCTAGTCCTAGCTGATGGAGCTCGGATACTCCCCTTCCCCCCAACACACACACACAGGTTCCCCATTGTGACCCATTTTCCCAAGCACCTCTGTGCAGTCAGACCGTTAGATTATTCTGTGCCGCCAGGTACACAATCATTTCCCCCCTCTCTGATTGTTCCAGTGTGACTCCCTCCCCATGGGTTACTGCAATGGGTCACTGCAGCTAGTGTTGCCAGCACTGCCACTACCTGGGTGGGGATACTCCACCGAAATTCCCACTGGCTAAGTACGAAGTCATCAAAGTTCTCATTAACAGCTTTAATAAAAACCTTGTCTTTTTGCTCACCCATCCGAGGGCTTTGGCTTTTGGACCAACCCTGCCAGACTTTTGAGGGGGCGATGCTGCGGGTCTCTGGGTCTCTAGTGGGTCTCTGACCGCATTCACCTTTCTGTCTTGGCTGCGTCGGCTACTTGCAGAAGGCCTATAAAATTGACTTCTCTAGTGGGTGGGTCGCTCCGGTGGGCGTCTAGGATATAGGTTTGGCACCGTTCCATCATGATAGGACAAAAAATAAACCAACTATATTTTTAATATTTTTAAACGTGTATCCCATATCTGTGCAAAAGTATAGACTCTCGCTCTGTCACAACTCCTGCCACAACACAACTCCTGCTCACCTAATTCATCACATTTTTACAATCACACAAAACACACGGGCACTCCATCTTCCAACACACCCGCACTCCCCCCACATATACACCCATACATTCCCACATACTGAGCCTTCTATATCCTCTGTTTGTAGTGTTTTTATTTCTACCTTCTTGATTCCATACAGTTTTTTTTTTAAATTCCTCATCAACAGTTCTAACAGTCAGTTTTGGTGGATGTTTATCAATAATTGGAAGAAGCAATTTAATAAATTAATCAAGTGCAGTGTCTGGATGCTCCTTATTAATTACATCAGACCAACAAATATTTTTAACATCATCCACATAAGAGTCACAGCTAAAGTTTTGGTATGATCTGTTAAGGCCCAGCTTAGGGAACTTTGGCTTTCCTGGATATAGCCACTATATTTTAATCACTGCATCCAATGGGTACGGATACAGCTTTAGAACAAAGTATAAATGTGATTAATACATGTGGAGGATCATGTTCCTGTTGTGTTTGTAAACACCCTGATTAATAACCTGAACCAAATTACAGGCACTGGTTACAGTGAGAAACTTCCTCTTGAGCAGCGGACAGCTTGATGAAAACCAGTCAATATTCTGGTTCCCTAAAAAGTAGACCTCTCCATTTACATCACATAAACTATCAAGTAGAGGTCGACCGATTCATCGGAATGGCCGATTATTTAGGGCCGATTTCAAGTTTTCATAACAATCGGAAATCGGTATTTTTGGGCGCCGATTTTGCCCCATTTTTTATACATTTATTTTACTAGGCAAGTCAGTTAAGAACACATTCTTATTTTCAATGACGGCCTATGAACGGTGGGTTAACTGCCTTGTTCAGGGGCAGAACTACAGATTTTTACCTTGTCAGTGTCACGTCTATTTTGGTTAGGTCAGGGTATGATTTGGGTGGGCATTCTAGGTTTTTTTTTCTGTGTTTTTGTATTTCTTTGTTTTGGCCAGGTATGTTTCTCAATCAGGGACAGCTGTCTATCGTTGTCTCTGATTGGGAACCATACTTAGGTAGCTTTTCCCCACTGTATTTTTGTGGGGAGTTTTTTTCTGTTTTGTGTTTCTGCATCTGACAGGACTGTTTCGGTTTTCGTTCATTCACTTTGTTATTTTGGTTATCTAGTGTTCAGTTGAAATAAAGTATGAACACTTACCACGCTGCACCTTGGTCTCCTTCTACTTCATACGAATACCGTTACAGTCAGCTCTGGGATTCAATCTTGCAACCTTATGGTTAACTCATCCAACGCTCCAACCACCTACCTCTCATTGCACTCCACGAGGAGCCTGCCTTCTACTGCAGTAGAAGCCAAGGTAAGTTGCTAGCTAGCATTAAACTTATCTTATAAAAAACAATCAATCAATCATAATCACTAGTTATTACTACACATGGTTGATGATATTACTAGTTTATCTAGCCTGTCCTGCGTTGCATATAATCGATGCAATGCTGATGGATGATTTAACAAAAGCGCATTTGCGAAAAAAGCACAATCGTTGCACGACTGTACCGAACCATAAACACCAATGCCTTTCTTAAAATCAATACACAGAAGTATATATTTTTAAACCTGCATATTTAGCTTAAAGGAATCCAGGTTAGCAGGCAATATTAACCAGGTAAAATTGTGTCACTTCTCTTGCGTTCATTGCACGCAGAGTCAGGGTATATGCAACAGTTTGGATAGATTGGCTCATTGCGAACTAATTTGCCAGAATTTTACGTAATTATGACATAACATTGAAGGTTGTACAATGTAACAAGAATATTTAGACTTATGGATGCCACCCGTTAGATAAAATATCGAACGGTTCCGTATTTCACCAAAATAATAAATGTTTTGTTTTCGAAATAATAGTTTCCGGAGTCGACCATATTAATGACCAAAGGCTCGTATTTCTGTGTGTTATGTTATAATTAATTCTATGATTTGATAGAGCAGTCTGACTGGCAATGGTAGGCAGCAGCAGGCTCGTAAGCATTCATTCAAACAGCACTTTCGTGCGTTTTGCCAGCAGCTCTTCGCAAACACAGCGCTGTTTATGACTTCAAGCCTATCAGCCTAATGGCTGGTGTAACCAATGTGAAATGGCTAGCTAGTTAGCGGGGTGCGCGCTAATAGCGTTTCAAACATCACTCGCTCTGATACTTGGAGTAGTTATTCCCCTTGCTCGGCAAGGGCCGCGGCTTTTGTGGAGCGATGGGTAACGCTGCTTTGAGTGTGGTTGTTGTCGATGTGTTCCTGGTTCGAGCCCAGGTAGGGGCGAGGAGAGGGTCGGAAGCTGTACTGTTACACTGGCAATACTAAAGTGCCTATAAGAACATCCAATAGTCAAAGGTACATGAAATACAAATGGTATAGAGAGAAATAGTCCTATAAATACTATATTAACTACAACCTAAAACCTCTTACCTTGGAATATTGAAGTCTCATGTTAAAAGGAACCACCAACTTTACTTCTCCAACACTTTGTTTTTGCATTATTTAAACCAAATTGAACATGTTTCATTATTTATTTGAGGCTAAATATATTTTTATTGATGTATTATATTAAGTTCAAATAAGTGTTCATTCAGTATTGTTGTAATTGTCATTATTACAAATAAATAAATAGAAATCGGCTGATTTTAATCGGTATAGGCTTTTTTTTGGTCCTCGGATAATCGGTATCGGCGTTGAAAAATCATAATCGGTCGACCTCTACTATCAAGCATTTCACACACATTATTTAGATACTAACTGTTAGCACTTGGTGGCCTATAGTAACACCCCAAATTAATAGGCTTTAGATGAGGCAGGTGAACCTGCAACCACAACACTTCAATAACACTTGACATGAAATCTTCTCTAAGAATTATAGAGATATGACTCTGAATATATACAGCAACACCTCCCCCATAAGCATTCCTGTCTCTTGTATTGCTACTGCTTTATCATCAAAGGAATTATCTAAGTGAGTCTCAGAAATGGCTAATATATGAATGTTATCTGATGTTAGCAAGTTACTGATTTCCTTAACCTCATTTCTAAGGCTACATATATTCATATGTGCTATTTTCAGCCCCTTCCTGGGTAGCTTATCAGAGATAGACGTAATATGGAAAAGAGAAAATAGAGCAAGAGGAAAAAAAACATTCAGCAGTCCATTAATCAGTTGGTGTGTGTAAGTATGTGTGTGCTGCGGTGTTGAAGCTGCGAACCTATAGGCTTGGCATCTTTTCAAAGCCTGTCATAGGGGATGTAAGCAATGTCCCTACGCGCTCTGCCAGCTTTCATGACTGGGATAAATTCTTTCCTCTTCTGGTGCACAGCTTCAGGATAATCCTAATTGAAAATGGGGAAAGACATCTCCTACCACATTCCCATTAACGTGAGATGTGAAAATGATGGTTAATATAGCTATTATGTGATCTATTTGAGGCAAATGTAATATTGTAAGGCAAAATATGGTGGTGCACAACATTGCGATGTTGACGCATGGTTCATTTTCATACATTTCTAACCTATAGCATGAATTATTCAAATCGACACAAACATGACATTATGGCTGGAAGTGTATTTGTTGAAAGTAACAAGCATTACAGACCAGAAACATGGAGATAACACCAATATTGTGCACTTCTCGCCAGCTGTTACTTCCATCTGAAGGCTGTGTATCTCCGGCCCCTCCAGCGGGTGATGCATAATGGCGCTGGAGACGATGGCTGCATTTATACAGGCTCGTAACCAATTGTGCTATTTTCTGTGTTTTGTATTTTCTGTGTTTGTAAATTACTTTGTACATATTGTTTCTTCTACCGTCTCTTATGACCGAAAAGAGCTTCTGGATATCAGAACATGTGCAACCAGAGGAAAAACTCTAGACCAACTTTACTCCGCACATAGAGACGTGTACAAAGCTCTCCCTTGCCCTCCATCCGACTGATAGGCTTGCAGGAAGTACCAGTGACTCACCAAAGCAGGAAGTGCCAGTGACTTGCTCAACACGGAAGTGGTCAGATGACACGGATGCTAAGCTACAGGAGTGTTTTGCTAGCACAGACTGGGATATGTTATGGGATTCATCCAATTGCATTGAGTAGTTGCGCAACTACTCAATGCAATTGTGTGTGTGGGGGGACATGACCCCCCCACACACACATTCTGAAATTGCATTTTTGTCCCCCCCAGTTGTATCATTGCACTGTGATACAAAACTCTGGTGTGCTTTAGGACCATGCGGATGCCTCGGGGGAGCGGTTGGGTAGGCTGTTTTCCGGTTTGAGCCGGCTGGATTTAGGACAGCACAGACCCCACTGTGCGGACAGGTTGTGTGAAGGTAAAGCTTCTGAAAGGCTGGCGTATGGGACCAGCACGGGATAGATGAACAGAGGCTGTTGCTGTCTGTGTTGCGCTTTTTCTCTGAGTTGTAAAAGCAGGGAGAGCAGAAACTGGCTACTCTTTAGTTGACTGATCTAGCTGGCAAGGTAACTGCTGTTGGACAACAACAATACATATTCCCAGTGCTGAGCTAGTAGTGTAACTGACATTTTAAGTTAGATAATGTTTCATCCTCTCTCGGCTGAAGTAAATGAGCTGTACTAGCAGCTAGTTAGCTTGCTAGCAGCTACCACAGCAAGTTCACCTCTAGCTAGCCTCTAGCTATCTGTTAGGTAGCAGTATCTAACAGCTGTTGTGCGTGTATAGAAATGTTTTGTAGCTGTTGTTTTGTCCGGTTTCAACTGAAGTACATTTGATGAGCTAGCCAAAATTTGGCTAAATGTAGCTAGCTAGCTAGCTCACTAACTTCAGCTATTATTTTAGACCTGAATCAAATGATGAAACTGGAGACCAAATGATTGAAGACCGATATTCTGACATTTTTTTCAGTGCAATGAGGGTTTCTACCGTGTCAGTGCAGTGAGTTTTATTAGTCAGTATAGCGATTTAACATTATTGATCTGTCAGTTTCCCTAACTAATTCCCAAATTTTCACACTGACACAGTATAAACAGCTCTACAGGCATCACTGTCATGGTGCACAGTCAGTACACAACATGATGCTCATCATGTCTTAGCAGGATCAGATGGTGACAGGTGTCCCTGCAGGGTCAGACAGCCAGGGAAGACCAACCTACAGAGCTCAGGGGAATTTTGCAGTGTATTATAACAATCAGTGAATGGATACTAAGTTTGATCTTGAGTTGAGGGGTAGGCTACAATCTGAGAATAATGGTAATTTCAATTGTTGAACCATTGATTCTATTCACGGATAACATAATGTATAAACGTGCACCAATGTAATTCTTTGTCATGCCTCATCTGAGCAGGATCAGATGGTGACAGGGGTCTCACCAGGGTCAGACAGCCAGGGAAAACCAGTCAATGATGGAGATGAGTTGAATTTTTGCAGACACAACACTTTATTCTCTCTGTGCAGCAAACACTGGACAAGCAAGAAGCTTCAAAGATTGGAACTATTTTAAGGCAGTCTGACAAATAGAGGCTTTTCCCGATGACACAAAGTATGTTTAACAAAAATGTGAAGAAGACCTGGGAGAAGCTACTGATGATGATGAATGGATATGTTAGACTACCCAGTCATGTTCATATAATCTCAGACATGTATTACTGCATCTTTAAAACCATCCAAAGAACGTACTATATGCCAGTAAAACTGAGTATCATGCACACAGAAATGTAACTATTCTGCTAGAGGTGTAAAACACAAAACGGAACATATGGTATTTGCTTATGTTATGGTCTTGTGAAGGCTGGCTGAATTCTGCCAAAGAGTCTGTTCTTCTATGTCAGCATGTCTACAGATTATCCCTTCTCCCTGTTTTTGTTTGCTTAGTAATGTTGATACTGGAGACTGTTATCAGAAGAAACCTAGCATTTATAATGACTAAGGAATGCATTGCCATTAATTGGAAGGTTGGTTATCCTCCCACAATGGATGGGAGAAATGTCAAGTTATGTATCACTAGATTTGATTTATTACAAGATTAATGGTGCACTGTGCAACTTTCATAAGGTTCGGATACTTTGTATGGAATACAGTGTGACAAAAAGGAGTCTGTATTGAAAAAATGCCCACGTCAGGGTAAATAACTATTTAGGCAATCCCTAGCTGTTGGGCTGCTCAGTCCCAACCCTGGGGGATAAGCTGGAGACATGCTGACATAGATGAACAGACTCTTTGGCAGAATTCAGCCAGCCTTCACAAGACCATAACATATGCAAATACTGTATGTTTTGTTGAACATGCTTTGTCAATCTGGCCTTGGCCTAACACACCTGAAATGAATAATGAAGGTTTCACTAAGATCCTAAAGCTATGCAGGTCCGTGAACCCCAGTTGGCAGGACTGGGTCACCCAGCTATATTGTGTGCAGATAAAAAGAGTTCTACAGTACTATTACAGGCCCATGATAAGAATTATATGGCGGGTGTACTGTTTGTGTGTTAATGTGTAGGTGTATGTGTTTTTATAAAACTTTTGTTTTCCAAACCTTTACTTGAGACGTAAAAAAAAAGATGGTGGGGTTTGGGCGTGCAGGCGACGTTTTGTTGAGGAGAGTGTTGAGTTATTGACTAGACTGGTGGGGGTTGGGCATGCAGGCATCTCGGGCTGGCTAGGCAGTCTGGCTGAAAATTGATGTAGAGGATGTCTTAATAAAGAAAATCAAAAGTATTTGTACTTTATTTGTAAGAGTTGTTAATTTGTTAGGCTATTGGTTAAAGGTGCAACACAATATTGATTATTGAATTATCATTTATCTAGTTCAGTCTTATCAATCACTTAAACATGTTAATAATGATCTCTTATCCAGCTTGATGACTGGGCATTTTTGCCTACTTTATGTTGTTCTACATAGAGACGGCTAGAAGGGCCATGTTATATTGTGTAGAAATACAGGAATTTAGCTTTAGATGCCCCCCAAAAATGGGAGGACCCCCAGACCCCCCACCAAGATATCTCCCCCCATTTCTAAATCTAAAGTTGCGCCTCTGGCACTGAGGAGTATACCATCTCAGTCACCGGCTTCATCAATAATTGCATTGATGACGTCGCCCCCACAGTGACAGGCAACATCGCATGGAACTAAAGGCTAGAGCTGCCGCTTTCTCGGAGCAGGACACTAATCCGTACGCTTATAAAAAAAAATCCTGCTATGCCCTCAGACGAACCATCAAACAGGCAAAGCGTCAATACAGGACGAAGATAGAATTCTACTACACCGGCTCTGTCACTCGTCAGATGTGGCAGGGCTTACAAACTATTACGGACAACCAATCCACGAGCTGCCCAGTGACGTGAGCCTACCAGACGGGCAAAATGCCTTTCATGCTCACTTTGAGGCAAGCAACAGTGAAGCATGCATGAGAACACCAGCTGTTCTGGACGACTGTGTGATCACGCTCTCCGTAGCCGATGTGAGCAAGATCTTTAAACTCCGAGCATGCGCTGACCAACTGGAAAGTGTCTTCACTGACATTTTCAACCTCTCCCTGACCGAGTCTGTAATAAATAAAACGAGCATCATCATTCTGGAAACTCTAGACCCATACAAATTTGAATGCCATCCCAACAGATCCATAGATGACACAATCTCAATTGCAATTCACACTGCCCTTTCCCACCTGGAAAACAGGAACACCTATGTGAGAATGCTGTTCATTGACTACAGCTCAGCGTTCAACACCATAGTGCCCGTAAAGCTCATCACTAAGCTAAGGACCCTGGGACTAAACACCTCACCTCTGCAACTTTATCCTGGAATGGCTGACGGGCCGCCCCCAGGTGCTGAGGGTAGGCAACAACACATCTGCCACACTGATCTTCAACACGGTGGCACCCTCAGGGGTGCATGCTTAGTCCCCTCCTGTACTCCCTGTTCACCCACGACTGCGTGGCCAAGCACGAATCCAACACCATCATTAAGTTTTCTGACGACACAACAGTGGTAGGCCTGATCACCGACAATGATGAGACCACTTATAGGGAGGAGGTCAGAGACTTGGCAGTGTGGGACAAACAGACCCCCATTAACATCGGCGGGGCTGAAGTGGAGCGGGTTGAGAGCTTCAAGTTCCTTGGTGTCCAAATCACCAACAAACTATCATTGTCCAAACAAACCAAGACAGCTGTAAAGAGGGCACGGTAACACCTATTCCCCCTCAGGAGACTGAAAATATTGGACATAGGTCCCGAGATCCTCAAAAAGTTATACAGCTGCACCATTGAAAGCATCCTGACCGGCCTGGTATGGAAACTGCTCGGCATCCGACCGTAAGGCGCTGCAGAGGGTAGTGCGTACGACCCAGTACATAACTGATGTCAAGCTTCCTGCTATCCTGGACCTCTATACTAGGCTGTGTCAGAGGAAGGCCCCAAAATTTGTGAAGGTCTCTAGTCTCCCAAGTCATTGACTGTTCTCTCTGCTACCGCACGGCAAGCGGTACCGGAGCGCCAAGTCTAGGTCCAAAAGTCTCCTTAACAGCTTCCAAAAGACCACCAAGCCATAAGACTTGTGAAAAATGTATCAAATGGCTACCCAGACTATTTGCATTGTCCCCCCCCCCCTCCCTTTTTTTAACATGGCTGCTACTCAATTCAATTCAACAGGCTTTATTGGCATGGGAAACATATGTTAACATTGCCAAAGCAAGTGAAGTAGATAATATACAAAAGTGAAATAAACCATAAAAATGAACAGTAAACATTACACTCACAGAAGTTCCAAAAGAATAAAGACATTACAAATCATATTATGTGTATATATAGTGTTGTAACGATGTACAAATGGTTAAAGTACAAAAGGGAAAATAAATAAGCATAAATATGGGTTGTGTTTACAATGGTGTTTGTTCTTCACTGGTTGACCTTTTCTTGTGGCAACAGGTCACAAATCTTTGCTGCTATGATGTCACACTGTGGTATTTCACCCAGTAGATATGGGAGTCTATCAAAATCGGGTTTGTTTTCAAACCCATTGTGGATCTGTGTTATCTGAGGGAAATATGTGTCTCTAACATGGTCATACATTGGGCAGGAGGTTAGGAAGTGCAGCTCAGTTTCCACCTCAGTTTGTGGGCAGTGTGCACATAGCCTGTCTTTTCTTGAGAGCCAGGTCTGCCTACGGCGGCCTTTCTCAATAGCAAAGCTATGCTCGCTGAGTCTGTACATAGTCAAAGCTTTCCTTAATTTCGGGTCAGTCACAGTGGTCAGGTATTCTGCCACTCTGTACTCTCTGTTTAGGCCCAAATAGCATTCTAGTTGGCTCTGTTTTTTTTGTTAATTATTTCCAATGTGTCAAGTAATTATCTTTTTGTTTAATCATGATTTTCATTGGGTCTAATTGTGTTTCTGTCCTGGGGCTCTGTGGGGTGTATTTGTGTTTGTGAACAGAGCTCCAGGACCAACTTGCTTAGGGGACTCTTCTCCTGGTTCATCTCTCTGTAGGTGATGGCTTTGTTATGGAAGGTTTGGCTTTGTTATGGAAGGTTTGGCTTCCTTTTAGGTGGTTGTAGAATTTAACGTCTCTTTTCTGGATTTTGATAATTAGCCTAATCGGCCTAATTCTGCTCTGCGTACATTATTTGGTGTTCTACGTTGTACACGGAGGATATTTTTGCAGAATTCTGTATGCAGCGTCTCAATTTGGTGTTTGTCCCATTTTGTGAATTCTTGGTTGGTGAGCGGACCCCAGACCTCACAACCATAAAGGGCAATGGGCTCTATGACTGATTCAAGTATTTTTAGCCAGATCCTAATTGGTATGTCAAATTTTATGTTCCTTTTGATGGCATAGTATGCCGCCTTGCCCTACTCACTCTCTTATCTACGCATAGTCACTTTACCCCTACCTACATGTACATATTACCTGAATTACCTCAATTTACATTGTCCCCCACACATTGACTCAGTACCTATATATATATAGCCTCGTTATTGTGTTGCTTTGTATTTCTTTTTTTAAACTTTAGTTTAGTAAATATTTCCTTAACTCTTATTTTCTTAAATATTGGTTGGTTAAGTGCTTGTAAGTAAGAATTTCCCGGTAAGGTCGACACTTGTACTCGGCGCATGTGACAAATACGATTTGATTTGAGGTACAAAAGTAACGTTGCGGTAGTTATTTTCTCTGTCTATTTCATTTAATTTACACTAGAACTGAAATTACAGTTGCTAATGGTAGGGGACATATATAAGTTGTTTGTCATAAAATATGATGTCTCTAGATCTATCGGTCTCTGAGAGATTAGGGAAAAAACTAAAAGTGTTACTTTCGTCCCGGTCCTCCCCTCGATGTGGTTGAGGGTAGGGAAATCTGATCACAAATCTATCGTTTATACCACCATATTTTTTAGGTATAAATTGGGCCTTACGATAGATTTGGGATCAGATTTCCCTACCCTCAACCACATCGAGGGGAGGACCGGAACGAAAGTAACACTTTTAGATTTGGGATCAGATGGAAACCAACTGTAAACCTCCAGTAGAAACACATTGAAACACATTCAAATCAAATCAAATGTATTTATGTAGCCCTTCGTACATCAGCTGATATCTCAAAGTGCTGTACAGAAACCCAGCCTAAACCCCCAAACAGCAAGCAATGCAGGTGTTGAAGCACGTTGGCTAGGAAAAACTCCCTAGAAAGGCCAAAACCTGGGAAGAAACCAGGCTATGAGGGGTGGCCAGTCCTCTTCTGGCTGTGCCGGGTGGAGATTATAACAGAACATGGCCAAGATGTTCAAATGGTCATAAATGACCAGCATGGTCAAATAATAGATCTGGGACAGGTAGCACGTCCGGTGAACAGGTTAGGATTCCATAGCCGCAGGCAAAACAGTTGAAACTGGAGCAGCAGCATGGCCAGGTGGACTGGGGATAACAAGGAGTCATCATGCCAGGTAGTCCTGAGGCATGGTCCAAGGGCTCAGGTCCTCCGAGAGTGAGAAAGAAAGAGAATTAGAGAGAGCATACTTAAATTCACACAGGACACCGGATAAGACAGGAGAACTACTCCAGATATAACAAACTGACCCTAGCCACCCGACACATAAACTACTGCAGCATAAATACTGGAGGCTGAGACAGGAGGGGTCAGGAGACACTGTGGCCCCATCCGATGTTACCCCCGGACAGGGCCAAACAGGAAGGATATAACCCCACCCACTTTACCAAAGCACAGCCCCCACACCACTAGAGGGATATCTTCAACCACCAACTTACCACCCGGAGACAAGGCCGAGTATAGCCCACAAAGATCTCCGCCACGGCACAACTCAAGGGGGGGCGCCAACCCAGACAGGAAGATCACATCAGTGACTCAAACCACTCAAGTGTCGCACCCCTCATAGGGACGGCATGAAAGAGCACCAGTAAGCCAGTGACTCAGCCCCTGTAATAGGGTTAGAGGCAGAGAATCCCAGTGGAGAGAGGGGAACTGGCCAGGCAGAGACATCAAGGGCGGTTCGTTGCTCCAGAGCCTTTCCGTTCACCTTCCCACCCTGGGCCAGACTACACTCAATCATATGACCCACTGAAGAGATGAGTCTTCAGTAAAGACTGAAAGGTTGAGACCGAGTTTGCATCTCTCACATGGGTAGGCAGACCATTCCATAAAAATGGAGCTCTATAGGAGAAAGCCCTGCCTCCAGCTGTAGAAATTCTAGGGACTATTAGGAGGCCTGCGTCTTGTGACCGTAGCGCACGTGTAGGTATGTACGGCAGGACCAAATCAGAGAGATGGGTAGGAGCAAGCCCATGTAATGCTTTGTAGGTTAGCAGTAAAGCCATGAAATCAGCCCTTGCCTTGACAGGAAGCCAGTGTAGGGAGGCTAGCACTGGAGTAATATGATAAAAAAAAATGTTTTTCATTATCAAAGGATCAATAGTCATTCACTCACGCTAGTTGAATTACATTCCATAACCACACTCAGTTTTACCTTTTGATAAACTGATCCCAGATCAGATTTCAGTGTCTACATCTGATGGGTTCTAAGTCATTGGGATGTTTTTCTCTCCTCCCTCTCTAAGCCACAGCCCTTCAGATTGGCTGACTATGACTTGGAGGTACAGCGCTGCTGTGATGGATGTCCACAACCCATCTAATTCATCTCAAGCCAAACACTCGGCAAACGCCATCTTTTTTTTTAACATTGTTTTACTACCTGGCTGGCAGATTCAGCAGTGTTTGGCTTGGGAGGATTTCAAATACCACTTGTTCGGCACTATCAGCTCCAAAGCTGCCTGCTACAATCCTCAGTGTATCCTGTAAAAGGGTTTAGACATGGTCTGGGTCCTTCTTGGAGTTTTGTAAGAGAGGGAAAAGAAGGGGGGTTGAGGGAGAGAGAGAAATGGAAAGAGAGAGGGAGCGAGAGAAAAAAGAAAGGGAAAGAGTGGAGAGGGAAAGAAAGCAAGAAAGAAAGAGAGAGAGAGCGTCGAAACAGGGCTTTCCCAACTCATCTCACTTGGCGTGTGGGAAGAAGTAATTTATTTTCCTCCGCTGGTTTCTTATCTGGCAAAGGGGGGTCATTGGGAGAAGCAGCGAGGGGAGTTGCCTACACGCTGGGGAGCTCTGCCCAGCAGCCACTTCAACGGCATCACCGCCTGCGTTTACCTCTGTCCCTGAGAGGGAGAGGTCAACTGGCTCTCACACACACACACACACACACTGAAATGAACATATATATGCGCACACACGCATCCACACAGACTCACAAAGACACACACACAAACTACAGTATAATTATTTTTCCCTCACACTCACTTTCTCCTCTCTGAAAACAGACACAGAAGAGTTTCTCTCACACACAAATAGCCTGAAGACAAATAAATGAAATGAAATAAAATAGTATATAGGTAGTAGAAAATAGCATGGCTATAGAATATATAGGGAGTAGAAAATAGCATGGCTATATACAGTAAATAGGGAGTAGAAAATAGCATGGCTATATATAGTATATAGGGAGTAGAAAATAGCATGGCTATATAAAGTATATATGGAGTAGAAAATAGCATGGCTATATAAAGTATATACGTAGTAGAAAATAGCATGGCTATATACAGTATATATGGAGTAGAAAATAGCATGGCTATATAAAGTATATACGTAGTAGAAAATAGCATGGCTATATAAAGTATATACGTAGTAGAAAATAGCATGGCTATATACAGTATATATGGAGTAGAAAATAGCATGGCTATATAAAGTATATATGGAGTAGAAAATAGCATGGCTATATAAAGTATACAGTGCCTTGCGAAAGTATTCGGCCCCCTTGAACTTTGCGACCTTTTTCCACATTTCAGGCTTCAAACATAAAGATATAAAACTGTATTTTTTTGTGAAGAATCAACAACAAGTGGGACACAATCATGAAGTGGAACGACATTTATTGGATATTTCAAACTTTTTTAACAAATCAAAAAATGAAAAATTGGGCGTGCAAAATTATTCAGCCCCTTTACTTTCAGTGCAGCAAACTCTCTCCAGAAGTTCAGTGAGGATCTCTGAATGATCCAATGTTGACCTAAATGACTAATGATGATAAATACAATCCACCTGTGTGTAATCAAGTCTCCGTATAAATGCACCTGCACTGTGATAGTCTCAGAGGTCCGTTAAAAGCGCAGAGAGCATCATGAAGAACAAGGAACACACCAGGCAGGTCCGAGATACTGTTGTGATACTGTTGTATCAGACCACTGCAAATCTACCAAGACCTGGCCGTCCCTCTAAACTTTCAGCTCATACAAGGAGAAGACTGATCAGAGATGCAGCCAAGAGGCCCATGATCACTCTGGATGAACTGCAGAGATCTACAGCTGAGGTGGGAGACTCTGTCCATAGGACAACAATCAGTCGTGTATTGCACAAATCTGGCCTTTATGGAAGAGTGGCAAGAAGAAAGCCATTTCTTAAAGATATCCATAAAAAGTGTTGTTTAAAGTTTGCCACAAGCCACCTGGGAGACACACCAAACATGTGGAAGAAGGTGCTCTGGTCAGATGAAACCAAAATTGAACTTTTTGCAACAATGCAAAACGTTATGTTTGGCGTAAAAGCAACACAGCTCATCACCCTGAACACACCATCCCCACTGTCAAACATGGTGGTGGCAGCATCATGGTTTGGGCCTTTTCTTCAGCAGGGACAGGGAAGATGGTTAAAATTGATGGGAAGATGGATGGAGCCAAATACAGGACCATTCTGGAAGAAAACCTGATGGAGTCTGCAAAAGACCTGAGACTGGGACGGAGATTTGTCTTCCAACAAGACAATGATCCAAAACATAAAGCAAAATCTACGATGGAATGGTCCAAAAATAAACATATCCAGGTGTTAGAATGGCCAAGTCAAAGTCCAGACCTGAATCCAATCGAGAATCTGTGGAAAGAACTGAAAACTGCTGTTCACAAATGCTCTCCATCCAACCTCACTGAGCTCGAGCTGTTTTGCAAGGAGGAATGGGAAAAAAAATTCAGTCTCTCGATGTGCAAAACTGATAGAGACATACCCCAAGCGACTTACAGTAAGGTGTAAGGTGGCGCTACAAAGTATTAACTTAAGGGGGCTGAATAATTTTGCACGCCCAATTTTTCAGTTTTTGATTTGTTAAAAAAGTTTGAAATATCCAATAAATGTCGTTCCACTTCATGATTGTGTCCCAGTTGTTGTTGATTCTTCACAAAAAAATACAGTTTTATATCTTTATGTTTGAAGCCTGAAATGTGGCAAAAGGTCGCAAAGTTCAAGGGGGCCGAATACTTTCGCAAGGCACTGTACGTAGTAGAAAATAGCATGGCTATATACAGTATATATGGAGTAGAAAATAGCATGGCTATATAAAGTATATACGTAGTAGAAAATAGCATGGCTATATACAGTATATATGGAGTAGAAAATAGCATGGCTATATAAAGTATATACGTAGTGTGGGTAGAGTCCAGTGTGTGTGCATAAAAGGGTCAGTGAAAGAGAGTAAGTGCAAAAAAGGGTCAATGCAGGTAGTCCGGGTAGCCATTTGATTAGCTATTTAGCAATCTTGCTTAGATGTATTTTGGCTCTTCATGGTCCTCTTGGTTCCAGACTTCCTGTGCGGTAGCAGAGAGAACAGTCTATGGCTTGGGTGGATGGAGTCTTTGACACATTTTTGGGCCTTCCTCTAACACTAGATGGCAGGGAGCTCGGCCCCAGTGATGGTGCAGCTATAGATGGTGCAGCTATAGAACCTTTTGAGGATCTGAGGGCCCATGCCAAATTCTTTAGGCATCCTTAGGAGGAAGAGGCGTTGTCGTGCCGTCTTCGCGACTGTGTTGGTGTGATAGATCCTTAGTGATGTGGACACCGAGTAACTTGAAGCTCTCTACCCACTCTACTTCGATGTGAATGGGGGCCCTCCATTTCCTGTAGTCCATTATCAGCTCCTTTGTCTTACTCATGTTGAAGGAGATGTTGTTGTCCTAGCTCCACACTACCAGGTCTCTGACCTCCTCCCTAAAGGCTCATCGTAGTCAGTGATCAGGCCTACCACTGTTGTGTCGTCAGCAAACTTAATGATGATGTTGGCGTTGTGTTTGGCCACGCAGTCGTGGGTGAACAGGGAGTACAGGAGGGGACTAAGCACGCACCCTTGAGGGACCCCCGTGTTGAGGGTCAGCTTGGTGGATGTGTTGTTGCTTACCCTCACCACCTGGGGGCGGCCAGTCAGAAAGTCCAGGATCCAGTTGCATAGGGAGGTGTTCAGTCCCAGGATCCTTAGCTTAGTGATGAACTTCAAGAGCACTATGGTGTTGAGCGCTGAGCTGTAGTCAATGAACAGCATTCTCACGTAGGTATTCCTTTAGTCACTACCGTGGCCATAGTGAAGTGTGGATTGATGTGCAGTATTCACTTAGTGCCTTCTCATGCAATAATGTGACATTTGGACAGAGCACAGTCCCTCATTAGTTGTGTTTGGGGAGCATTCCCTTCAGAAGGTCAGTGTAAATACTGCATTAAGATGGAATACATTACCCAGCATACCGCAGTTTGGGCACAACAAATGTTACCTAAATGTACAGATCTAACAGATTTTCTTCTTCTTCTTCAATTTTTCAGTTCAACTATGTTCAACTGTATTCTGCCATGAACTAATCAAATGAACTTGAATCTTCTGTACTGACCAAGAATAGTGTTCTTACTATAATACTGTTTGATCTGAGCACTGACCTGCTTTGGTTGGCGCACAACAAGGCGTATTAGCCCAGTGTTTCACAACCTTGGGACTTCCTCCTTGGGGCACCACATCAAAGTAGCACTGTAGAACTGACCAAATGCATGTCATCTCAGGGGGTGGTCAGCAACATCTCATGGTTCGACGCCGGGTCCATCCATATGGACCAGAGGTTGAGAAACACTGTACGAGCCTGCACATAGGGGACGTGACTTTGACATTTCTCTGAATTTAATTAAATTAAGATTTGTGTTTTGACAGCTTCTTTGGAGATAATTGGCATGACTGACATGTATGGTCCTGTTTGACTCAGTGTGTAAGAGCATGGCGCTACCCAGGCGTGGACTTAGTGATTTGGAGGCCACAGGCAAAGGCCAGTCTGAGCTCCTCCTCCATCCCCGCCGCTCCTCCTATAAAAATTTTTTAATGTTTTTTTTAGTAAAGACACAATTTAACTGTACAAATGTATTACCTTTTAATGTGCCATTGAACACAACCAGTCATGATGCTTTCATCCGATTGTCAAACAAATCACTTCAAAAAGTAGGTTACCAAAATATTTCCACACCCAACAGCTCAGTGTACACCCGCCAATTTTTCTTCAGTTCACAGGTGGCTGAGATTATCTCACCGGAGAAACCATCCGAGTGAGCAAAACTCTTTTTGCCCAGACAGCATCAGATACATGGGCTACACATACATGTCCTCTGCCTCTGTCTCGACGACGATGGCAGTATTATCATCAGCACCTGTCTTTTTACTCAAGAAATGTGTATTGTATCCCCCTAGAGTCTAAGGGCCAGGGGCTGGGTTTCTACTAAGCTAGCCTCGTTGAGAACCAGGCTTCCCTAATATGGGTACGCCTGGAGAAGTTCATGGCAGAAAAATAGCTAAATAGGGAGGGAGAACCGGTGTAAATCAGTGAAGCCTCGCTACACATCAAATCAATCAAATGCCTTGCTTGCTTTTTTAAAACCACATCAAAATATGTTGATGTATGTCGATTTTGTGTATGGAGGACACTTCTGACAAAGCATAATTCAGTTTTTCTTCCAACTCTTCCAACTCTCTGCAAAATGTGTCCTTCCCAGTCTGAAAACACTGATACATATAACGCATAGCAGCAACGGGCATGTGGGGGGAGTTTTCTTGAAATGCGACCGACCTCTTCGATTCGGTCTTATGTTGCAAAATTTGAAATTGGGGTATTTACAGTGGATAAAAGTAGAGACTCATAGCTAGAACATGGTATATCATACACTACAGTTGAGGAACTAATGGGAAAGTAATTCTGCTTTGAAAGTTGATAAACTTGTTACCCCACTTTTGAGAAAATGTCCCTTAAATGTTCTGGGACACCTACTGGAGAGCTCTTCTTTGTCTACACCCATTCAGCATTGATAACACCCTCTTAAGCCTTAACCCGACCAACCTCTTTAAGGATTCACGTGAGGCCATGTGCTAAACAGAGGGAGTATGGTAGTGTACTAAACAACCAAAGATTTCAAGACTAAAGGCTGGTTTATACTATGTCTGTCGACATGTCGAGATGAGGAGCTGACATACAGTTGCCTGAGTGACATCATGAACATTCTGTTGTCGTCCGACATCAAACTTGTCATTGTCATTATGAAAAAGGTATAAACACTAAACGACAGGCTGCATGACTCCAGCAGCCTGGGGGTCCAAAATAGCATAACTGCTGCATTTTAACACCAATAATCTCATCCGTATAAAAATGAAATTAGTAATGACAATCTAGCTTGTTAGAAGGTGTAAACGGTACAGTGAAATGGTTACTTGCATAGTGGAGTCTTTTATTCAGCTAGCTAGCTAAACAATTAACCATAATCCCAACTCATAACGTTACTACCCTGTATTAATCTACAGGTAGCTAAAGCTAACCAACTAAGTTCAATGTTAGCTAGCTAGCTAACATTAGGCTATAACTAGCAATGCAAATGGATTTGAGATATGAATAATATTACTATGCATGTCATACACGTAACGATAGCGAGCCAGCAAACTAACAGTACGCTTTAACTTGCAGTGAAAACGACTTTCTGACAAAATTAGAAACCAAGAAACATAATATCTGTAAATGTAGCCAGCTAGAGTCTCTTACCCGTCCGTATACATGGATGAATGCTTCTCCCTCTCTGTCGCAGATGCCATGGTTGCCCTTAGTTTGAAAATGTAATCCAGGCAGGTGTTTTATACAACAGCCTTCTATGTTCTCTTTTCGACTCCCTCTGCAGTTGCAATCAAACTCTATCATACTCTGCTTCCACCGGGCATTCCACTGATTTGAAACCTCTGTCCTCCAGAAAGTGAAGAGCCTTAGCAACACTTGTTCAGTTCTTCGTGATATCTTTCAAAAAAGCCGATTTTAGAAAGGATTACCTACACATACTAAGCAGTTTGTGTTATAGACAGAAGCGTGCCACACGGCAGACCAATCCAAACTCACCTCTCGGCAGCCCATCCATTATCTCAGCCAATCATGGCTACCGGGAAGGTTCCTGCCTTTTTCTGTGGCTAAACCAACTAGGCTCGTAATGATTTTGTTTTTAATGATTTGTTTTTAAGGCACATGAAAGTTTCACATGTTCCAGAAGGAATTTCATGGCCCCAAAAAACGTATTTTGATAAAAAAAGAAAAAATCATTTTCAAATGCCTCTCCTGTGAAGTAGTGACGTGCAACATACGCCTAGTTTCCTGAAACGAGTCACAAATGTAGCATCCAATAAAAATTTGGCTCCCAGCAGACCGTTCAAACTGTTTTTGCAATGCAAAATTCTCCAGACCTCCATGGGTGGTTATGGAGGTATGGCAACACAAGACTACTACTAAACTAACATATGGAATGGTTTTTTAATGGCCATACCAAAGATAATTTTGCTATTTATTTAGAGTTTTAGGACCCCTATAAGTATATAAAAAAAATAAATCAATAATTTGATGAAACAATGACTTTAGCCTTACTGCTAATAACCCATAGAAACGCATTGAACAGAGAATGCAATGTTTTATCAAAAGGAAGTATGTTTTGAAGTGTCTGTCCTATATCTGCGAGATATAAGAAAGCTCAGGAATTTAAAAAAAAATGTGCAGTGGAATTACCTGTATACCTTTGATGTGGAAATGTACTTCCATACATTTTTGGGCCAAGTACCAGGGTACATTCAGACACTTGTGAACAAACACCATCGTGTTCGTGGGAGTCTCATCTTTCCATAGAGGGGTCATAATAATTTATAAGTCAAACCGTTGAGACGCTACAGACGTTTTTGTGAGAAGACCCATTTTTTTCTCCTGGTCTGACAAACACCGTGGTAGATCTGCTACCTTGCTCCTTAGGTGCGAAAGGCTGACATCAGTGAGACATATCTCTAGCTTAGACAGATTTTGATTCATTATGCCTTGAGAGGAGCATGGGGGGCCATCAAGCAGATCAATTATTTTAATATTTTTTTTATGCCTAGCTCATGAGACCCCTTGATGAAGTGAGGCCTGAGGCAATTGCCTCTACTGTCTAATGGCAAGTCTGCCTAATAGTGGCGCTAGCCGCGCCAAGTTCATGGATTCAATTCCGTCTGGGATGACAGGAAAGTGTATGCATTCACTGCATGTCAGCTAAAAGTGATGGCTAAGTGCCATATATACAGTGAGGGAAAAAAGTTTTTGATCCCCTGGTGATTTTGTACGTTTGCCCACTGACAAAGACATGATGAGTCTATAAATTTAATTGTAGGTTTATTTGAACAGTGAGAGATAGGATAACAACAACAAAAATCCAGAAAAACAAATGTTATAAATTGATTTGCATTCTAATGAGGGAAATAAGTATTTGACCCCCTCTCAATCAGAAATATTTCTGGGTCCCGGTGTCTTTTATACAGGTAACGAGCTGAGATTAGGAGCACACTCTTAAAGGGAGTGCTCCTAATCTCAGTTTGTTACCTGTATAAAAGACACCTGTCCACAGAAGCAATCAATCAATCAGATTCCAAACTCTCCACCATGGCCAAGACCAAAGAGCTCTCCAAGGATGTCAGGGACAAGATTGTAGACCTACACAAGGCTGGAATGGGCTGCAAGACCATGGCCAAGCAGCTTGGTGAGAAGGTGACAACAGTTGGTGCGATTATTCGCAAATGGAAGAAACACTAAAGAAACACTAACTGTCAATCTCCCTCGGCCTGGGGCTCCATGCAAGATCTCACCTCGTGGAGTTGCAATGATCATGAGAACGGTGAGGAATCAGCCCAGAACTATACGGGAGGATCTTGTCAATGATCTCAAGGCAGCTGGGACCATAGTCACCAAGAAACAATTGGTAACACACTACGCCGTAAAGGACTAAAATCCTGCAGCGCCCGCAATGTCCCCGTGCTCAAGAAAGCACATATACATGCCCGTCTGAATGATTCAGAGGACAACTGGGTGAAAGTGGTGTGGTCAGATGAGACCAAAATGGAGCTCTTTGGCATCAACTCAACTCGCTGTGTTTGGAGGAGGAGGTGCTGGCTATGACCCCAGAACACCATCCCCACCGTCAAACATGGAGGTGGAAACATTATGCTTTGGGGGTGTTCTCCTGCTAAGGGGACAGGACAACTTCACCGCATCAAAGGGACGATGGACGGGGCCATGTACCGTCAAATCTTGGGTGAGAACCTCCTTCCCTCAGCCAGGGCATTGAAAATGGGTCATGGATGGGTATTCCAGCATGACAATGACCCAAAACACATGACCAAGGCAACAAAGGAGTGGCTCAAGAAAAAGCACATTAATGTCCTGGAGTGGCCTAGCCAGTCTCCAGACCTTAATCCCATAGAAAATATGTGGAGGGAGCTGAAGGTTCGAGTTGCCAAACGTCAGCCTCAAAACCTTAATGACTTGGAGAAGATCTGCAAAGAGGAGTGGGACAAAATCCCTCCTGAGATGTGTGCAAACATGGTGGCCAACTAGAAGAAACGTCTGACCTCTGTGATTGCCAACAAGGGTTTTTGATTGCCACCAAGTACTAAGTCATGTTTTGCAGAGGGGTCAAATACTTATTTCCCTCATTAAAATGCAAATCAATTTATAACATTTTTGACATGCCTTTTTGGATTTTGTTGTTGTTATTCTGTCTCTCACTGTTCAAATAAACCTACCATTAAAATTAGACTGATTATTTCTTTGTCAGTGGGCAAACGTACAAAAGCAGCAGGGGATCAAATACTTTTCCCCCTCACTCTACATTTATGAATAGTTTTTTGCTGTTACAGCCTATTAATGTTGATTGTGGCTTTGTGGGAATGCATTATTCTGAGTAAGGCCTGTAAGACTTGTTATAGTGTTACCACAGATATTGATTCACTACCGTATGACTACTCTCTTATTTCATTATATTGAGATGAGAACCTTGGTGATTATGATTGTTATTGATCTGTATACAAATCGGTAGGTGGTTCTCTTTTTTTTTTGATCATATGGTTAAGCACTGGGCACATACATGTGATGTAATTAATTGGTGTGTGCCTATATTCTTCCTATGACACACTTGTGCAGCTGTGTATTAGAAATGTGTTTCTTGCGTATCCCAACATCCCCCGAGACACCTGCAGAGAGTCGGGGTCAGAGCCAGGGTCCATCATTTACCAGCGTCCCTGGAGCAATTGGAATAAATGAGGCGTTCATGTGGTGTCGGAGTTGTCGGAAATACTAGATTCTGACTGGGAAGTTTCACTTGAACGACCCCCCCCCCCAAGTCGAATTATAAGTCGGAAAATTTGAGAAACTTTTATTACCAGAGTAGCCGAGTTGCACGGTTTCATCACAGGAATCTTCTCAACCAAAATATGAGAACATAACAGTTTTTGAAAAATACAACAGTGTCAATGTTAAGAATGTAGCTAGTTTGTCCATATTGTTAATGTTAAGCAAGCTAGCTAACTTTATTGTTAACAAACTTAGCACGCCTATCTAGGTAGCAAAGAAAATGTATCTTGTCGGTTACGGAATTCAAACCAGCGACCTTTAGGTTACTGGCCCAACACTCTAACCTCAAGGCTACCTGCTGCCCCATACAGTTTATATCAACTCTAAGTCAGTAAAATAACATCTGCTGAAAGTCCATATTAATGTACTGTTATATTACTGATGACCTGTTATTGATTTGTCTCACCACCAGGTCGTTGGAGAGGAAGCTGCAGAGGCCTCTATTGGCCAAGTCCCGGACACTACCCAGCATCCCCCAGTCCCCTACCGTGGCCAGGGTCCACCACTCAGACCTGATTGGTGGGAGTCCTCCTCGCAGGACGTCTTTGGCCAGCAACAACAATCAGCCCAAGGCCTGCACTTTGCCCCCTGAAGGTTAGAAAACACCTTTCTCACTCAATCACACAAACACACACACACACACACACACACACACACACACACACACACACACACACACACACACACACACACACACACAACCACAGGAAAGGCCTGCTTCACCCAATGCTTGTGCTTTTGGGGGCTGTCTTTTAATGTCCATAGGTAGCTTACCTTGTAACCTTTTCCTCAGGCTAATTGTGCATAGGCAGAAGTCTCTGGTGAACGAGAAAGGCTTTTACTTACCTTGAGACATAAGTGTTAAGATGGTAACTAACTGTTTTGTGTAAGTGTGTCTCTGCATTCAAAAATACACAGCAACTCTCCGAGCATTCGGCACACGGCACAGCAGACTTTGGAGAGATGGGCCCGTTGTTTCCTAGGACTCTCTGACATTCCCGCCAGTGACGCACACCTAGCTCAAATTGTTTCACATCCAAACGGCGGTCTGAATACTGACAGAAGACTGCTGCCGCTGTGTGTATTTGGTAGCCTACTAGGCGGAATGGTCGTGAGTTCAGAGGGGAGGCAGAGCTTTGACGAAGCCGTCTGATTCCTGTC
Organism: Oncorhynchus mykiss; assembly: GCF_013265735.2. NCBI lineage: Eukaryota > Metazoa > Chordata > Actinopteri > Salmoniformes > Salmonidae > Oncorhynchus > Oncorhynchus mykiss. Next base: position 21,812,846 of record NC_048580.1, read on the forward strand.
AGATACGCGGTGAGACACGTCTTCCAATCTCTTCCCCTCGCACTTCTGTAATTCCCCCCGCGCCTTCGATATCTGATTCCCTTGTTACAAAGCGTGCCCGCTTCCCAGACAGGGCACATGTCTGCCTGTCGTGGATAAGTTCTATTTTTACATCAAATGCCTATTTCCTTCACCCGAACCTGTATCTCTAGATTGGATAGGTGATAAGATGGATGATGACATATGGAAGTTCAAAAGGCAAGCGCTGCTGACGTAGACAAGCAGTGCATTCTGACTGCATTCAGACCCCTTCACTTCTTCCACATTTTGTTACGTTACAGCCTTATTCTAAAATGCATTACATTGTCCCCCCCTCATCAATCTACACACAATACCCCAAAGCAGTTTTTTTTTTAAATGTTAGAAAAAGTATGACAAGTAAAACACTTAAATATCACATTTACATAGGTATTCAGACCCTTTACGCAGTACTTTGTTAGATCATCTTTGGCAGTGATTACAGCCTCAAGTCTTATCTTCTTGGGTATGACGCTACAAGCTTGGCACACGTTTATTTTGAGAGTTTCTCCCATTGTTCTCTGCTCTCAAGCCCGGGCTCAGGCTGGGCCACTCAAGGACATTCAGAGACTGTACTTAGGGTTGTTGTCCTGTTGAAAGGTGAACCTTCGCCCCCAGTCTGAGGTCCTGAGCGCTCTGGAGCAGGTTTCCATCAAGGATCTCTCTGTACTTCAACTGTGGGATCTTATATAGACAGTTGTGTGTCTTTTCCAAATCATGTCCAATCAATTTAATTTACCAGGTGGACTCCAATCAAGTTGTAGGAAACATCTCAAGGATGATCAATGGAAGCAGGATGCACCTGAGCTCAATTTCAAGTCTCATAGCAAAGGGTCTGAATATTTATGTAAATAAGGTATTTCTGTTTTTTTTTATTTGTAATAAATTAGCAAACATTTCTAAACATTTTTTCTCTTTCTTATTATCAAGTATTTTGTGTTGATTTTTTTTAATTTAATCCATTTTAGAATAAGGCTGTAATGTATCAAAATGTAGAAACGTGAAAGGGTCTGAATACTTTCCGATAGGCTGTACTTTCTATTGATGGACATGAAGCTATTTTATAGTTTCTTATCAAGTCTTATCTGCTGATAACAAAGTAAAATTGACGTTAGCGTGGATAAGACTGACATACTTTGCAAAAGTTTGACCTACAGCCAACAGGCTTGGCTATAGCCTACTTTAAGAGTTAGGAAAGAGGCCTAAATGCAAGGCAAATGGAAACTATGGAGCACCCTCAGTGCAAAGATAATACATCATTTAATTGATAAGTGAATGTTGGTTGTATATAGAAAGTCGTATCCAAACTTTTTGCTGCTCTGTGAAAGGTATGGCACAAAACAATAGCATTAAACACCAGCTCCCAACATTCCAGAGGCTTCTCTGTGAAATGATCACCCACGCGCCACATTCCCAGTCTCCCCGGCAGACCTGACAACTGTCAGAGAGCCGTCAGCAGGAGCGGAGGTGTCGCCAGTTCAGGGCGCCAGAGGCTAAGTCGGCGCAGCCTCGCATAAGCCAGAGCCAGCCTGACTCGTTTGACTCTCCAACTCGCCTGACCCTCTCCCCCAAAAATATGTCCCCATAAAACTGAGCCATCACCCTGAGTCGTTCCTAATAAATTCTGTGGTATGTTCCATTTGGGGATATGAAAGTTGAACGTGATTGATGCCCTTATTGTGTCTGTCAGGAGGGCTTTTTCATGTGCCAGCGTATTTGCTGTTTAAAGGGAACGCGCTAGCTCCGGTTCCCTTTGAAACAGGAGGCTCCCAAGAAAGTTTCCTTATTGTTCTTGCAAGAGGCAGGCAGGCATGCAGGCAAGGCAAGGCATTAGTTTGGGAGATATTTTCTTAGCAGCAGTATAATCTTTCATAGCCCACTCTAGGGCCACCCTGTGCCAGTCAGCCTGCCGGAGCTGTCACTATGTGAGTCACTGAACCGACTCGCTCCCTCCCCCACTCTCTCCTCTTATTTACCACTGTATGATTGCAGGGGGAAAGAAAGAAAACATTTAAGAAGCATGAAGAGGCTAAGGCAAGTAAAGTAGAAAACACATTTAAAAAATCCAAATTAGTGGAGAAATAGGCCCAAATCAGCAAATTTCTGATTCAGAAACAGTTGTTGTGAACCCTTCTCTTTGTTTCTCTCTCTCTCTATCTATCTATCGATCTATCTATCTAGTGTTATATATTTGTTATATACCCTTTGTTGGCAATGACAGAGGTCAAACATTTTCTGTAAGTCTTCACAAGGTTTTCACACACTGTTGCTGGTATTTTGTCCCATTCCTCCATGCAGGTCACCTCTAGAGCAGTGATGTTTTGGGGCTGTTGCTGGGCAACACGGACTTTCAACTCCCTCCAAAGATTTTCTATGGGGTTGAGATCTGGAGACTGGCTAGGCCACTTCAGGACCTTGAAATGCTTCTTACGAAGCCACTCCTTCATTGCCCGGGTGGTGTGTTTGGGATCATTGTCATGCTGAAAGACCCAGCCACGTTTCATCTTCAATGCCCTTGCTGATGGAAGGAGGTTTTCACTCAAAGTCTCACGATACATGGCCCCATTCATTTTTTCCTTTACACGGATCAGTCGTCCTGGTCCCTTTGCAGAAAAACAGCCCCAAAGCATGACGTTTCCACCCCCATGCTTCACAGTAGGTATGGTGTTCTTTGGATGCAACTCAGCATTCTTTGTCCTCCAAACACGACAAGTTGAGTTTTTACCCAAAAGTTATATTTTGGTTTCATCTGACCATATGACATTCTCCCAATCTTCTTCTGGATAATCCAAATGCTCTCTAGCAAACTTCAGACGGGCCTGGACATGTACTGGCTTAAGCAGGGGGACACGTCTGGCACTGCAGGATTTGAGTCCCTGGCGGCGTAGTGTGTTACTGATGGTAGGCTTTGTTACTTTGGTCCCAGCTCTCTGCAGGTCATTCACTAGGTCCCCCCGTGTGGTTCTGAGATTTTTGCTCGCCGTTCTTGTGATAATTTTGACCCCACGGGGTGAGATCTTGCGTGGAGCCCCAGATCGAGGGAGATTATCAGTGGCCTTGTATGTCTTCCATTTCCTAATAGTTGCTCCCACAGTTGATTTCTTCAAACCAAGCTGTTTACCTATTGCAGATTCAGTCTTCCCAGCCTGGTGCAGGTCTACAATTTTGTTTCTGGTGTCCTTTGACAGCTCTTTGGTCTTGGCCATAGTGGAGTGTGGAGTGTGACTGTTTGAGGTTGTGGACAGGTGTCTTTTATACTGATAACAAGTTCAAACAGGTGCCATTAATACAGGTAACGAGTGAAGGACAGAGGAGCCTCTTAAAGAAAAAGTTACAGGTCTGTGAGAGGCAGAAATCTTGCTTGTTTGTAGGTGACCAAGTACTTATTTTCCACCATAATTTGCAAATAAATTCATTAAAAATCCTACAATGTGATTTTCTGGAATTTCTTTTCTCATTTTGTCTGTCATAGTTGAAGTGTACCTATGATGAAAATTACAGGCCTCTCTCATCTTTTTAAGTGGGAGAACTTGCACAATTGGTGTCTGACTAAATACTTTTTTGCCCCACTGTAAATATACACTGCTCAAAAAAATAAAGGGAACACTAAAATAACACATCCTAGATCTGAATGAATGAAATACTTTTTTCTTTACATAGTTGAATGTGCTGACAGCAAAATCACACAAAAATGATCAATGGAAATCAAATCTATCAACCCATGGAGGTCTGGATTTGGAGTCACACTCAAAATTAAAGTGGAAAACCACACTACAGGCTGATCCAACTTTGATGTAATGTCCTTAAAACAAGTCAAAATGAGGCTCAGTAGTGTGTGTGGCCTCCACGTGCCTGTATGACCTCCCTACAACACATGGGCATGCTCCTGATGATGTGGCGGATGGTCTCCTGAGGGATCTCCTCCCAGACCTGGACTAAAGCATCCGCCAACTCCTGGACAGTCTGTGGTGCAACGTGGCGTTGGCGGATGGAGCGAGACATGATGTCCCAGATGTGCTCAATTGAATTCAGTTCTGGGGAACGGGAGGGCCAGTCCATAGCATCAATGCCTTCCTCTTGCAGGAACTGCTGACACACTCCAGCAACATGAGGTCTAGCATTGTCTTGCATTAGGAGGAACCCAGGGCCAACCGCACCAGCATATGGTCTCACAAGGGGTCTGAGGATCTCATCTCGGTACCTAATGGCAGTCAGGCTACCTCTGGCGAGCACATGGAGGGCTGTGCGGCCCCCCAAAGAAATGTCACCCCACACCATGACAGACACAGCAAACCTTCTTGCCACAGCTCGCATTGATGTTCCATCCTGGATGAGCTGCACTACCTGAGCCACTTGTGTGGGTTGTAGACTCCGTCTCATGCTACCACTAGAGTGAAAGCACCGCCAGCATTCAAAAGTGACCAAAACATCAGCCAGGAAGCATAGGAACTGAGAAGTGGTCTGTGGTTACCACCTGCAGAACCACTCCTTTATTGGGGGTGTCTTGCTAATTGCCTATAATTTCCACCTGTTGTCTATTCCATTTGCACAACAGCATGTGAAATTTATTGTCAATCAGTGTTGCTTCCTAAGTGGACAGTTTGATTTCACAGAAGTGTGATTGACTTGGAGTTACATTGTGTTGTTTAAGTGTTCCCTTTATTTTTTTGAGCAGTGTATATTGTTACATA